>NC_091130.1:65955160-66135160 GCF_040183065.1 Periplaneta americana
CGAATCTTAGCACAGACAACTGGTATAGGTGAGATTGGGCTAATTGGTGCTTAGCACAATGTTCGCAGTGCTTTGTCATAATGACACACCAATAACGTAACATACCCAGGTCTTTCTTCAAATTGGACTTGTTAATAAACTTCTGTCGAAACTTCCCCTTAAACTGCTCCAATGGATCACAACAGTAAATAGACAAGTAAGGAGTAGATGATTGTTCATATCGGAAGGAAGAAAAATTGTTCACATTTTTTTTTTCCATTTTGCAATATTTAACCAATTATTAATGTTTACAATATTAGGCGTTTGGCAACATTGCTGGATGAGGAGAAGGGAGTTTAGAAATACACAGTACAGCTCAAGCGGATACAGACATCAGTACAAAAACAGATGCTCTGTTCTAATACATGGGGGGACCGTTGTTTACATAAAACGAACAGCAAATACAAACTTTCAGTCTCATTAATAGAACTTTATAGTAAATTTCCATTTTATTTAACAATATTGACATTATTGGTCCATTTTTATTGTAGGTCTAAAAAATAAACAATAATAGTTTACTGCACAAAATCACACGAACTTTATTTTAAATGCAACATTTTAATCTCTCCCGCTTCCATATAGCCGTACCATTTTAAAGAAATTTCTGTTTGTATGGTTTTCGAAACGAAGTAAGAGACTCCTAGTTTCTAATAATCGTTGAGAAACCGCTACAAAAGCTCGCCGATTAGATAACCTTCATTGCGGAAAATATTGACGGTACATCATCTTGTCTCACTTGAAATACGATTACTTTCTCCATAAATTAATAACATATGATATTCCTAAACTGTGAATGACATTGCAAGTTGTTTATCGAATACCTGGTACCGAACTGTCACACGCCAGAAAATTAACAAATTTAAGCATGCAATTTTATTGAATTTCACGAAAACGTAACAGAACACACAAATATGTATTTAAACTAATATTAACCCTTTGTTAGATATACCTACTGATGTAATTTATTGTTTTCGTAATTTTACTAACGATATAAGCAGTATAACGCGAATAAAATAAGAGAAGAAATATTTTTTTCTGGGCAAACTATCAAGTTTTGACCCTATGTTGTAGGGATATTTTTTGATCCTGTAGACAATCCCCGATGACTGTGAGAAGGACGGCACTTATACCCCTTACATCCCGTGTAAGAAAACAGTAAGTAGCCCGTTGAGTATCAATGGAATCTTGGATATACGTGGTAATTCGCGATTAATGATCCACGCCTTAGGAATCAGTTCCGTAGGTCATTTTGAGTATCAAATGTCATATGAACATGGGTCCGATTATCATTAGTTTGAAAGTTATTCGTAAAAATCCAAACGTCACACTGTGAATCAGGCTTTGGTGTTGCATCGTAATACAAACATTGCAACGTAAACTAAACGGAGGGTTGCGCTATGACGTGAAGTACAGGGGTGAAAGGCAAAATAGATCTGGTGATTAGCAGCTGCGCTCATCAGCCCTCCCGAGGTATAGAAAGCTAAGCGCCATTCACATCCGAGCGGCCAAATGCATTGTAGTGAAAGGAGGAATATTTGGAAATCTGATTCCAAATTGAGGTATTTTGTTTTATTACACTGAACAACAAGAATTTTTCTCCGACTTAAAACAATGTGTCCCTTATGGTTTGATGTGCGCTGAATCCGAAAATCGATCTCTTTTCTTCGTATCACGAAAGGGTTTTAAGATATACTATGATTTCACTTTTCAATAAGCGCTCCTCCAGGAAACATCTGGAGCGGGTTGGGGATATAAACCAAAACAAAAGCTACGGCTTTTATGAGTTTATGACTTATTTCCGGTTTCTTATGGTTGTTAGCATGTTCTTTTGTACTTCTAATAAATAAACCTGACATTCACCTTATGGTTAGGAATAACCTCAGAAAAACCCAACTAGGTATCAAACCAAGTGCAATTGTTATGCTATTCCGTCTTGGGCATAAGAGGGGAAGTGAAAGGACAGAGAAACCCCAACCCATGTCGTTTTACTTACACCGCTTATAAACAAAAGCTCAATAAGTCTCTGTGTTTCAGTGATGGATTTTAGGCGACCAGCGAGAGCCAAAATTTCGTAAAACTATGTATAATGCCCACCTGATACAATATGTCACTGACTTTCCTGCCTGCTCTTACAGCACCAAAACATTAGTCTCAGCCGGGGAAGGTGGAATGGGTAGTTAAGGGGTGGTCAGCAGTGACTCAATTGAGTTAACGACGCTCAGGCTAGTGCTATTGTTTCTTCGGGTTAATGTTTACAAAACAATATCATTCGAAAATGCAGTAACACAGAAATAGGAATTCCCTTTCACAATATTTGCTGCTGTATATTTACCAATTAATATTTCATTACAAACATTTATGAACGAATGAATGAATGAATGTATGTAACCCGTGAAGGGCAAAGGTTTCCTAAAAGGGGTGGCCCAGGAAGCTTACTCGTGGGTCATTCCGAGTACGTGAGACCATTTATATCTCACAATAATAGATTACGAAATTCTAATCGTCTATTTTCGTAAATATCAGAATAATTTTAGAAGCCATTACAATATACAATACTATTAGATAAGAATTTCTTAAGTAGACCGACTTATTCTGGAATTATGAAAACTATCACTTACCTGCAAAGCGTAAAACTAAAGCTCATCTTCCTGCTTAGTTACACAGCACAAATGATGTCATGTATGTAGGTTACGTATGTTTGTCATTTGAATAAGAATTCTAGAAAATGTAGAACAAACACAGACATAAGGATGTGAATTGTTTTGTAACAAGTAAAAATTTAACGAGGCAGTAAGTGTCACCTTTGCGGTTCTTTAGTGTCACTCTTTGTTTCCACATTAATCATCGTATATTTCTTTTCTCTGTTGTAAAGATTATAAATGGGTTGTATACTATTATGCTTCTGTCAGTGATTAATTATTGGGTACGTAAAAGAATATAACCGTTATGTCATCGAAATACCTGGAAATATTACTATATTATTATTACTATATTATTATTATTATTATTATTATTATTATTATTATTATTATTATCGCCTCCTCTTCGTTGACGATTTTAAGTGCCCTCCAAGCTCCTAGACGAAACCAGGTCAAGCCTAGCCTGCCTTCTGTGCTTCCTCCATAGAGGTTCCCCAATTTGTTTTGATCATCGATTTGATCTCCAGAGCAACCTCATCCCTACATTCCTCTTCTGCTATTTGCCTGTCTATATTCTTCAGGCGTTTCTTGACTTTCCGCCAGACATTTCACTTGTTTCTGCAATCTTCCCCGATTATAAATCCCATGCCTATTTCCTCCAACCCTCTGCGTAATCTACCTGCCCAGGTTACTTGGTCTCTCCTCTCGAGTTGCTCTCTATAACAGACCGCTCTAATAAGAGACTGATCTCCATGCACAATCCCCAGGTAGTACCACAGTCTAGTATATACAGTCACAAAGCTTGAGTTGTGAGGATACTAGGAGCAATAGACTGTGCAGGTACTATTTCGCATTGTCTGTGATGAGGCGATAGTAGCGATCCTAGTTGTTAGCAACTATCTATGGATGCATATTCACTACGTATTGAGCTTCGTGACTGTATATACTAGACTGTTGTAGTGCTTTAAAACTTTTACCTTGCATTCTATTGAGTCTCTATGGCGCCCGAATTCTCTTAGGATTCCGCTGTTAGCCGTTCCCCTTCCCAACCCCGCTATCCGTTTTAAAAAGTCGCTTTGTACCTGGTTAAGTTTTTCCGTTCATCCCCAACCCCAAATTTCTGCCCCATAAGTAATTGTAGATGTAACTACCGCGTTTTATACTTTAACTAATAAATTTAGAGACTTCCGGGATTTTGTTATGCATCTTCAGCGTTTCCATCGCTTTTATCAGCGCCCTGTGTTTTGTAGTGTCTATATGTTTATTCCATTTTCCGTTCATAGTCATTGTTACCCCTAAGGAAGCAAAATCTCGTGCTCAAGGACCTTGGGTACATGAGTTTGTATAACTGTGTATCAATAAATGCACTTTATTTATTTATTATTATTATTATTATTATTATTATTATTATTATTATTATGTGTACTTCAAATAACGATATAAAGAATATTTTGAGATGAGCAAAATAAGTGGATTCTCTATGCCTCATTCTTACGTAAGTCAGAGATCATTGCATGATCCAATCCGATTTTAGTCTTCCTCAAAGCGACAGTAAGACGAAAATGGAGCATCGCTAGAGTTACATTTGCAGCACAACACAGCAACCCAAATCCTTTGTAAACACATTCTCCAGAATAACCCAGAAACTATTCTGGGATTGAAAGAGGATCACCACTGTACAGTCGCGTTGTTCAATCGCTGCAGGATATTTTATTTACATATTTGGTTTGCTTAGGTAACAAGGTAAACATTGCAATGTTCAATATGCAGAGAAAATGAATTTAGAACAAGAAGAGGCGTTATCATTGATCTACTCAGCTTTCACTAGACGACACAAACGGTAACCAGTTGGGCTCTATGCCGAGGCTGCGCTAGGGACTAGGTTGGAATCTTGCTTAGACGGATTATCTGAATAGGAAGTAAAAAATTGGAGACATTCTCCTACAGCCGATCTACAGATCCAATATCCTGAAACATCTTTCAGAAGTTATATTTTGTGGAAGTTATAGATGGTATTGGGAAACAATTTATTAGAGTATTTGTAGACTTTATAAAAATGGATTGTGATATTTCGTTTTCTTCTCTATTTACCTGTGCTGTTGACAATTCACAGGAACAACTGCAGTTGAAACTGCTAGATTTTCTGCGTGATGATTCGGAAACAATGTCTGGACACCAAAACATTGCCTAGAGGCGGCTACAGGTTTAAGGAACACTGGCTATAGGATGACGTTAGTTGTTTACTTTACTGATGTACCTTCAGGTTTGTATGCAAAATGAAAGACATCGCGTGAAGGGAACTCTGTTCATTCGAAGTATGAGTGCGGGGTTCGTATTGTTTTCTACATTATAATAGGCTGTTTCGACATAGCACACGCTATGTAAACTTTTCGTAAGAAGTTCAGTTGTGATCTAGTAAAGTTTCTGTGAAGATGTATTATAATACCGCAAATAAAATCTGTAACTTTGCCTGTGCTTGTAAAAGACTTTGGAGAAGACTATTCTTCAGTCAAGGACGAAAATATATGATGGTGTAAAGAGTATAAGTTAGGAATAAAAGTTAATAAATGTCATGATTTACAAAAACATTTTGACTCTGAAAGAAACATCTAACATCTGAAACTGTTTATGAATTCATTTTCGGAACAGTCCACTTTTTGTATGATGTGTATGATGCCGATATAGGGAATATTCTGTTCCATAAACTTGAGAATCCACATTTTAAACACTTCAATGAAATGTGTACGTTTAGAAAACTGCCGACTTCAACAACCGTGCGTACACAATATTTACTCTCGTGTTAAGGGGTAATTAATCACTGATCCCACAACTTTTCAGCTATCTATCTGAAATTTAGTATGGGTATTAACAATGACGGACTCTGTTGTGATACTTAACTACAATACCTTACCATGTCAGGAAGCCTCATTACGAACCCACCTAACCTAATCGCAAAATATAAGGAACATTTTCTCATGAGCTATTGAAGATATGGTCCTGAAATTTTGTACACATTTCCTCTACATTATATGTAACATTTCCCTGCAGACAAACGTTTAGAACTTTAATTGTTTTTATATAAATTTTCAAATATGTAGTATAATTTAAAAATAATATATCATTGCTTTGCCAAAATAAATTTCATTATAAATATTATCCGAAAAATAAATTTTCCGCAGAGAAATTGTCATTATGCAATAATAAAAGAGTGTACTTTATCTCAAATAGTTTCTGAGAAAATGTTCCTTCTTTATCGAAAATTGGGTACTGCGGAAAACAAGTCGTAAAGTTTGAATATGCATGCTAAATGATTAGTTATTATTTTTTTTTTTTTACTTCTTGTGAACAACAACAACAACAACAACAACAACAACAACAACAGGTACTGTTTACGGCACGCGAAGGAATTGATAAATAAATTATTCTAAATCCTGAAGAAGAATCATTATTTACAATTATTTTCTAGTCCAATTCCTTCTCCAATCTTTTTGCTAGAACTACTCTGTGGCTCATCTCCATTGAAACTCATTTAGATTAACATTTGGGCGTAAAATTTTATGCATAGATTCCCAACACTATGTAATATTTTTAGATTACTTTTAGAAAATGTGATTTTTGGTAAATTTGGATCTATATCTCCCCTTAAATAACTTCAAATTCTATACGATCAGCTGTTGGCAACAATAAAAGGGTTAAACTAGAAATTAAATGTGTTCTTGAAAAAATCCTGCTTATTCGAAACTCTGTGAAGTGAAATATGAACTAAATAGTGAATAGGAACAAGAATATAATAAATGAAAAGTATTTCAAATTCGCACGAATAACATCGTGTGATGTCGAAAAAACTTTTTCTTGTTTAAGTGACAATCGAAACAGGTTTATATTCCACAATTTACGAAGGTATACAGTTGTACAATGCAACAAAATTAGTGACACTAAAGTACACAGGTTTTTATTTAAAATGTATCATAATTTTCTCCAAAGAAGAGAATGAAGTAAGTCGCTTTCGTAAATGTGTGTTATACCCTATTTGCTTTAGTCACAGATTATACCGAGCAATGTTTTGACTCAAGCACAGCAGTGCTCTGTACAATTCCCTGTACTACCCTGAGCTGATGTAAACAACACAGCTTGTATAATACGCGATGTAGTTAACTTAATAGGTTCGGTGTCCGAAGTTCCATCCCTAGTGATGATACAATGGAAGAAGTGTTCGATCCTAATGTGTGACAATATTCTTTCAAATATTATCAGATGAAAAGTACTCATCTTTGAAGAACAAAGCACGGCGTATGATCTACATTGTTTTCATCGATATATTGTATGCTTGCAGGAAAAGGTTGTTATGTCTCATTGCTTTCCTATGTAGTTACTAACTTTTTCCAGTAAGCCTATGTGTGAACAAACATTTTAAAACATGAAAATCCAAAAATCCAAACTGAGATCTAGCTTGAGTGAAGAGCATCTTAAAGAAACCAGACATGAACAATCTATTATCTTCTAAAAGCCAGTTCTACAATTTTTAATAGGCTATTATGCAAGCACTGTTCTACAAATCTACAAAAATTTGCAAATTTAATTAATATTAGAAGCAAAATTAAATGCATGATAAGAGGTTCTTCCTGCGAAATATTTACTCAAAATTACAGCATGTATAAATTTATTTCTACTGCCAGGAATTATTTTTATAGCTCGCTACCGATCATCCTTGCAATTACTAGTCCTCAGAACTAACAAGTTTGGACGCCCCTGTCTTAGACATTTGGTACGGAACGCATGGGCACCGACTGCTCGTTTCATATTAGGAGATATACTTTGAACGTTAAGTCTCGTTTATACTTTTCAAATAACTTGAATTCAAGTCACTTAACTCGACGAACTTGAAAAGTGTGAACTACGTTTCAAGTTGACCTGAAGTCAAGTACCAGCTTGAATTCAAGTTTCAAGTGAAGTTGAATCACTTTCTACTTGACCTGAAAGGACACTTGATAACTTGAATTCAAGAGAAAAAATGCGGGAATTTAAATTAACAGCTGTTTTAAGAGCGTTAAATTAACAGCTGATTGTTTTTCTGTTGCACTGGAACGTAGAAATAATAGGAAACAATAGTAAGTGAAATAATCACCAAATATTTGAGTTTCTGGAGTTGCATAAAACTCACCAAGGCCTGTGGATTATAGAAACTGCAAAGCATTGTGGGAGAAATGCAAAGGAAGCCGCCAAAGAAAGAGTTCACTGAAGAATTGAACAGCAGAGATTTTAACGTGGACACAGATGAGACATGAGTGACAAATGAAAACCATTAAACTGTAGATAGAGAAGAAGTGAGGAAAATAGGAGGAATTAAGAAAAGTGTTACTTGAAGAGACGAAATTTATCGGCCGAAGTGCAATGTGGATGATATGTATTTTTTTTGGGAACTGTAACAGCTTCAAGAAAATCATTTTCAATTATGGTATATTATACCTGCATTTTTTAAATTTACCTTAACAATTATTAAATCTGCTTGAAGATTTCACTTATTATATTTGTAATGATCAATGGTCGTGTATTTCTCTTACTAATCCAATTCCTGACCCATACTGAAAAACGCGTCTTCCATTTCTTCAATATATTTATCATTTCCCTGGCACGGAAATTCATATGTGCACAACTTCCATCGACGCCATTTTTCTTACTTGAAAACAAAATAACTTGAATATGTCTGAACTGCAACTTGAATTCAGGTTATTTGAAATCACTTGACTTGAATTCAAAGTACTTGAAAATTGTGAACGAGGCTTTAAGCATCATGCTCCTCCCCTCTCACTGCACTCCCTGCGCTTAGTTCCATACTTGCACGCAGTTTCATGACCTCCACATACCAAAGAACTAAAGAAAATCGTGGAATATTTTGGATAGAACGAGCTAGCGGACATAAGAAACAAGGTTCTGTCCGATCGTGTTTTTTAATTGGTTATTTTACGACACTTTATCAACTGCTGTTATCTAGCTTCTGAATGAGATAAAGGTGATGCTAGTGAAATGAGTTCAGAGTCCCGTGCCGAAAGTCAAAATAAACCAGATGTAGAAAATATAAATAAAAAACATAACATAAATATTAATGACTGAATTATTCATCAAGAATTATCTAACAAACATAAAGGGATCAAAAAAATTAAATATATTAAAAACTTTAACATTGCAACAAACCTCAGCCTGACAACATGTCCTAACCAGGATTTGAACCCGGGCTCCCTCGTGTCACGTTCAGGTATGCTGACCGTTAAGGCTCATTCACAATGAGAATTAAACATAACGTAAAGGCCCATTCACAATGAAAATTAAACATAACCGTAACATAAACACAGAAGATTGCGCCCAGGCTACCAAATCGGATCATTCACAATGATACACATAAGCATTGACAAACATTACCGTAAGACGTTAACATGAAAGTTTGCAAACTCCAAACTTTCATGCTTATGCTTACGTGATTTGGAAACAGAACACAATCGTGGAGCGCTGAAGAATACGACAGGATATGAGGTAATGGCGTCGTTATGTTTCCATGGTTACCAAGTATGTTTGCGGTTATGTTTATGTTCCCATCGTGAATGATGGTATGACTTCTTGATTTTACCGTAACGTTTATATTCTTAAGTTAACGCTTATGTTATGTTTAATTTTCATTGTGAATGGGCCTTAAGCGTTAACTTAACGTTACATTAAAATCAAGAAGTCATACCATCATTCACGATGGGAACATAAACATAACAGCAAACATACTTGGTAACCATGGAAACATAACAACGACGCCATTTCCTCATATTCTGTCGTATACTTCAGCGCTTCACGATTGTGTTTTGTTTGCAAATCACGTAAGCATAAGCATGAAAGTTTGGAGTTTGCAAACTTTCATATTAACGTCTTACGGTAATGTTTATGTCAATGCTTATGTGAATCATTGTGAATGATTCCATTTGGTAGCCTGGGCGCAAACTTCTGTGTTTATGTTACGGTTATTTTAATTTTCATTGTGAATGGGCCTTTAGTCCACAGCAGAGGACCTGGTCGTGAAGCTGGAAGGATTTGCCACGGATTATTGCCAAACTGATGAGTTTCTCACCACACTATAGTTTCCAGTATTGATCGTAGACTACGAGGTCGGTGGCCATTAATTATTATCAATTATTTCATTATTTTTATTTTGTCCCATCAATTTTACCAAAATAAATACTTACTCAATACCCTGTTGCGTTGAAACGAAACTTCACAGCCTGTTGGCTCCTTAACAAAAAAAATGTCTAAAAATAAATTCTCTATTGATCTCAAAGTTTGTCGCTCTAATTAAGACACACACTGTATACCGCGTAATTTTATTAAATTGTTTGCTATCAATTCTAAGAAAAGTCTTTAAAACAAAATGGAGCTTTGTACAACAATACATTTAGAAAATGAAAGGCTTTCTCAAATCCAAGCAAAGTACTGATGTTGGTTCAGATTCGACTTATTGTCGGGTTTAACAAAGGTTTACAACCTAACATTCAGGAACTTTTCTCAAGGGAAGGAGAAAGCTTCCTCGAGATGAAAGAATGTCTGCCAACATTTTATCACCAAATCGCAGAGTGAGTTCTGAGTCAACAAGAGCTGGTGCGTTGTGACTCACAGCATTGGAGGGGGAGTCGAGGACAATCAAGTCCCAGCATGGGACTGTCGAATGCTTCACACGATCAAGAATCACGATGTTTGTTCAGCACGTCAACCACCACACTTTCCAAGTACTGGCAGTCATTCTGTCTCTTTTGAGAAACGGAACAATGATTATGGATAGAGGCAAAAAACTAACAAGTGTATCTATTTTTACAATCAACTACCTAGTTGGGGGACGTACGATAGCGTCGCGGATTAGCAATAGGTCTATGCTGAAAGCCGGCAGTTCGCGGCTTCGATTCCCCATGGGGTCTAGTTAAGAAACAAGAGGTTTATGGTTCTTTTGAAAAGGTACCATATTTCACCCATGAGGACAATCTTGAGGAAACTGCTGGATATAGATACCTTTTCGGAATATGAAACACTGAAAAGACCAAAATATTTCCTTTTGTAAGATTATATATTTCAAAGGAAAGATATACAAATTTTGTAGGCAAATTTCTGAAATTTACAAGAAATTTAACTACATTTAAGGGGTTAGGTACAGCTTACAGCAGTAATATTTTTGGAAATATTAAACATTTTTTTCTGCATTACTGTATCTTGTACAATAATGAAAATTGGTATTTGTAAAACACTGTCCTTTTGCTATATGAAAAAAAAAACAATTAAAAAAATTCACATTTTTTTTTTCAAAATTCAAAATGGTGGCAGTGTACTGTGCAGTGGTAAAGCGTTTCCCTCATAACTCATAAACTTGTTAACTTTTTCATGTTCTCTCTCTTTTATTTTATTGTTGAAACTCTTGTTTACAATACCATGCTCTTTCAACTACGTACCTTAATAAATAATATTTTTTTTATCTTGTGTTAAAGAAAATACTGATATTTGACCATTTTTAAATGAATTTATTTTTTATCAGACAATCTATCGAAGGTAGAGAAGTGATCTTGCATCATATTGTAGATATGACATGTATAAATACACAAAAAAATCATAACAGAATGTTGGATAGTTTTTGAGTTACGTGGAAAACGCTTCATCAGTGCACAGTGAACTGAATTAAAAAAAAAAGTAAACAATTTTTTTAAATCTTAAAAATATTTTTTTCATATAGCAGGACAGTGTTTTACACTTACTATTTTCATTATTGTACGAGATACAGTAATGGAAGAAAAAATTGTTGAATATTTCCATAATTTTACTGCTGTAAGCTGTACCTAAACCCTTAAGAAGTTAGAGGCGGGAAAGTGTGCGCAAAGGTCACTTCGGTTTATATGTCATAGTTCACATAATAGATTCAATCAAAATCACTCAGGCACCAATCAATCAATGACAATTGCTTAATATAATAGTCAAACTCAGGACAAATCCTATACAAAATAAGAATAGATGGTTTTGAATTAGCCTAGTTTAACAATCAGTTGAGCAAAGCACAAGAGCATAGCTCCAACTGTTTGTATGTGGTTGTGCGGTTTCTTCTTTTCGATTGGGTTTTCGCAGTTCGGTACTGAATGTCACTATTTTCGAAGTACATAACGTTTTAGCATGTGCTTATATAGTGAGAGATCTGTTAAATTTTATGACATATATAAAATTCACGGTTCGCCAGTTAATTCGCTCGTGGTCGTCCTTTTGCCACAATCCAATGTCCAACACACTCACGCATCAATTTATACTGTGGGTGAACAAAACTACAACTGCGTACCTAGGTCTGTCTATGTACAAATTTGTACTCGCAATGACATCACTGTACGCAAGCCGCAACAGGTAAGATGTAACATCAATCGAGGAGTATAGGGCACTCCTTTCGGAGCCCAGTGGCGGACTCTCAACTCAATCAACGTAGACCAGCGGTGGCGAAAATGTAATGGTGCGCCGAGCCACTGTATAACCTGCAACGTGCATAGCACCTATGGAAGGAGGCAGACACCCGAAGGGGAAGTGAAGCAACTGTGACTTATTGACGGATTTTCATTTTCCTTACGTCAAGCACTTAAATATAATTTTATACAGTACAAGGCTATAAACTAATGTTTAGTACGTGTAACGAAGAAAGTAATGAACAATAAATGAACAATATCACAACCTAAAATTAATTGTCTTCAGAATGTCTCTGCAACAGTTTCATAATTAGGAATTATGTCACTTACTGCCAGTCGTAGTTGATCACGAAGGCATTTGTCTGTCAGTCTTGATCTAAATTTGGTTTTTACTATTTTAATTGTTGAAAATAATTTTTCTCAAACGTAAGTTGTAGCGAACATGGCTTCAACAGAGCAAGCGAAAGAACGAAGTTTCGGATATTTATTTTTTGGCAAAGATTTGAAAGTTCAACATTTGGCAAGTCCTTACATCTAGCTTTCATTTAACATCACATTGTAAATCTGTGAGTTTCAATTGAAGATCTAACCGCATTATTCGTACATATGCTGAAAAAGGGTCGACGTACAGAGATGATGATGATGATGATGATGATGATGATGATGATGACGATGACGATGATGATGATACTTAACCCTTTCATGTTTCATCTGTAATATGTAGTATAACGTCGTTTTATGTTATACAACCGTTTTCCTCGTAATACTTGTGAACAAATCATACATTTAATATTCTCATCATATTGACAGCAAAAAAATGCATCCTCCCATCCTACTTGGAACTTTCGTACATGTTTTTGAGAGAGACATATGCCACTCGCAGGTCAGAGACAAATACAAATGGAACGGAGTTTGACTCCAGTGAGTGAGAGGGTGGGGGGTTGGCGGAGGTTAGAAGCAAGCGAAATGCACAGTTATCACTGCGAGCCACAATGTCTCGCGAGTCATGTTCTCGCCACGGCTGCCGTAGACTATACAATATTGATTTACAGATGGACAGATTATATTTTATTTCACCTTTATTTTTACTGTGCTACAACAATCTAGGAAAATACGTCACAAACTGCCACTCTTAATACAACTCGTAAATTTTCGTCTGTTGGTCACGATCTTTGTTTAGATTTTACAAGTTTCCATTCAGAAAAAAATTGTTCGGAAATATATTGGATATAAAGGCAAACATAACGGCTATGTAGTGTAGCGACAGGCGACCTATGATAGGACTACATAGGCCTATATATTTTTCTATGGAGAGCATTTTAAATAAATCTAGGCCAGTCTGATGTATTATACAATGACAACGTTTTATGTTCTCACTTATTTCCAGCTTTCTTACTAACACGTTAATTTGCCTAGTAAATTTGCCTTGTAGATACAAGTTGCTTTATGTTCAGAATTTTCTTCATGCTTAGAATAACCCTTCTCCTGTTGTATTTCCTTTAAATGTAATAATATCGAGCAAATATACTTATACAGAGAGATCCTTCGTAATTCCGCGGGTGAATATTAACAGTTCTACCACAGTCTACTATATACAGTCACTGTATAAATATCCGTATTTCCACCTAAAGCGAGAGATTAGACCACAATTTGATGAAGCTTTAACTTTATTTCTCGTACAGCTAATGTTTCAGTATCCCTTATCCTTCTTTGTGTTGTCCGTGTGGATAATTTCATAATTAAAAAAAAAACAGATTATTCAGAACAAATAAAGTTAGCAACTTTATTCAGACATGTTTCAATGAACTCTCCTTCGTTCAATGATTTTGCTATTTCCAAACCAATAACATAGGTTTGCATGGAGTTTCGTTTGACTCATAGCTTGTTTAATCATATTTTAGTACCGGAACTGTTATTTGAATTAGTTTTTTATGTTTTAATTGCTTTGCCTCGTCCAGACCTACGAAAAGAAAATTACTTGTATCTTTTTTGTATTGTATAGGCTACATTTCCTTTTACAATTACATTGGCTATGTACATGCTTACCTATGATTTCGTGACAACCTTATGACGTGTCTTATTGTCGCTAGATGTTTGATTTATAACTATTAGAATTTTATAACACAAGAGACATCTATCACCACATGCACAACAAATACTGTTCCCTCCATTCTTCCTTAAACACACGTTTCCGAACAGACGTTGAAGGTTATGAGAAAGAAGCAATCTAAATCTAAGCAGGTAACTCGCAACTGATAGATGCCTGTGTACTGGATTTGTAGGGGAACTGGACGGAAGGGAGGGGTGAAGCTAAGACAGTTTTTACTGCGCTGTCCCTGCGACGTCACTAATGCTAGTGATCACGATTACATTATTGCCGATTCTGGCAGAGTTGCCAGATTTGGCTACTTGTCGCCATTCTGGTGTCTTTTATGTTCCTTGTGGCAACGAAAATTTCCACTTGGTGACATGGCTATTTTTCTGGCGTCTTTAATGTTAAAATTATAAAAACAATTTAATTAAAACATTTTTTTTTTCATTTTCCATTGTACGTAATATTCTTCAGTACGTAAATATTCGTCAGTTATTGTAGTCACGTTAATTTTCAAAAGATGGCAGAGTAACGTTCAAAGTTGCGTAGAAAACTTCCCCAGGCTCTGACACGTGAATCTACAACGTGTATGTGTGACCTGTGATGTTTTTAATAACACAATTAAGTGGAATTAATGCATATAACTATATTACATTAATGGATAAAATAAGTGGATATTATTATCAATTAAACTTTTAGTTTAAAATACATTAAACCCATTTCTATGCATTATTTATAAACTTTGATAATTAATAGAAACGATGTTGAGCAGTAATCCGCTAATAAATAATAGCGGGAATTCCGCGATTTACCGGGCCTATTAGCAGATTCTTTCACTTGGTTACTTTCTTTAACTGTGATAACGTTTATGTAGAAGATGCCGAATTATGAGAGGTGCAGAAAGTATGATAAGGAGTGGGAGAAACTGCCCTGGACTAAAGATAATTGTAATTTAATTAAAATTGTACGTTCAAGCCTCAAAATTCGGTACCGGTATTTAGTCATAATTCAAAATCACTACCATTTTTAAAAATGCTTCATTAGACTACAGACACAGCTAATGCAGAAAATTAATATTTTCAGACTGGATTCAAGAAGCTACAGATTTTAAGAAAAATTCGACTGAAGCAATTTGTAAATATGTAAATTCTATAAACAAATAAACAACAGAATACAGGTTGAACAAACAGCAAAATGCAAGTATCAAAGATACACATCATAGCTGAATAATGCCATTTAATCATCCTCTATCTTTGTATTAAATAAAATTAGCAATAAAATTATTACAAATTTGTGAATGAATATAAATGGTTATGTTGATAATTACACTGTAGGTTTTCTTTTAAGTTTATTACTCCTTTCACTATCAACTTCAGATATAATTGGTAACTTTCTGCGCCTTGTTGGCGTATAGTTGGCAACATTGGTCTGGAATCATCTGGCAACCCTGGGTCCTGGTCTATGAGATTGTCATGAACTCATGAGCATTTCACATATTGCGGTAGAACGATACAGTATGCTGTAGGATTCTTTTTATGTGATGTGAAAACATCAGGCCTTTATTTTAAAATTCAACTACGGTAAATTTTATCAGGCACGGTAATTGTTTATATCATTCCTTGTAGCTAGAACGCTAGAATGTGGGCTTGTTCCACGAAACTCGGTTCGATCTCCATTGTTCACTGGATTGCCACCTGTTGCGAACAAAATCGAAACATGAAAATGTTTTGCTCTTAATTGGTTAAGGGAAAACCCCGGAAAAAACCTCAACCAGATAGCTTGTCCCAACCAGGATTTGAACCCGGGCCCGCTCGTTTAACGGTCAGGCATTCATTCATTCATTCATTCATTCATTCATTCATTCATTTTATTCCATAGATCTTACATGAGCAATGAAGCTTTACGATGTGGAACAAGTCATAATTTTACAATATTACAATTACAATTTTTACAAATTTTTATAGTTTCTCAATTTAGTAATTTTCTACAAATTTTTTACAATATTTTTGCGAGATGTAGTGAGATGAGGTGAGGTCCGAGGATTCACCAAAATATTATCCTGCATTTGCCTTTTTGTTTGGGGAAAACCTCGGAAAAACCCAACCAGGTAATCAAATCAAAGGTGGGTAATCTAATCAAAGGGTATGATGCCAAGGACTCGACATAGACCATCAGGCTTCAGTCCTATGGCTGTGGAAAACCTCGGAAGAAACAAAGACCAAAGGGGGATCCAACCCAAGCCCGAACGCAGCTCCGGATCAGCAGCCCAGCGAGTCTGCCGACTGAGCTACATCGATGGCTCTACTAAAAGTATACAATACATAGCCAATCAGATTATTAAATTTACAAACGCAAACGATCATTCATCAGATGAGCTATATGTATAATACAAAACAAGTAAGTTAATTAAATTTAAGGCATAAACAATTCAACCAGTTGTGATATACAGAAATTGATAATACATATCATGGAAACTACTTCAAATTACAAACACAAACAATTTATCAATAGGGCTATATAGATTACTATTCAATTTAAAGCATATAAAATTCATCAGCCAAAACTATACAAATATATACAATACAAAGTAGCATTCTTTCATTAAGCTATATAAATTTGTGCAATTAATATCAAGTAGTTTAATTCAATTTATAATCATAAACAATTCATCAGTTGAGCTAACAGACTACTATAAAATTTACAGCATATACAATTCATCAACCTTTACTCTAGAGCGGTGAACCATTAGACATCATAAAGCGCGTTTCATGATTGCTGAAGCCCTCAGAGATAGGAAATTCTTGGTCTATGAAAAAAGTCCATGGAATATCAGAAAGTAGATCCCATAGAAGAATCGGCATTAGAGCCATATAACCACACTCCTCATCGGCAGCCATTATTGACTCGACAGTTACATAGAAGGGAATTTATGATGATCAGCCAACCGAGGTCCAGAAGAAGAAATGTAGCATCTATGAGCAGACTATCCCTTATTATCGCTTAAGATGACATGATTAGAACACGGGGCAAAAGGAAATAAAAACAGACAAAATTGTATTAAACATTTTTGTTTGAAATATCTCAAAGAATAAATCCCTGAAATTAACGACATTACTGATGGTTCACTCTGTATATGCGATGATTGTTCGAGTCCGACAAGTGGCCTGGGTGGCAATCGTGAATCCGATGCTGATAGGTGGGCCGTCTTGCCTCAGAAGTGACTCAGTCAGATTTCATCCTCAGACGACTATCTGATACATATGGCCCGGAGGAGCCCCAAGCCCTTTCTACATCAGGATGGTAAACTCATATAACCGTCAAAATTTCACCCCAGCTTATTTTAAACTATTGCAGATGATAGATGAAAAGAAGAAGAGATGGAGACTGCTGGTAAAATGACAGAGGGAAAAGGGAGTGTCGAGGGAAAAATCCTCTGTAACATCCACTACAAATTCCATCACGAACTGGCGGGGAACGAACTGGAGTCGCCTGGATGGAAGACCACAGACGCGGCTTGTAAATTTATGACAAGGAGTTACCCTGCTTCACAGGGAGCTTCTACCTGAAAGCCAGATTTGCATAATATATTCGTTACTTATGTACGTTAACAGAAAGCCACAATTTTAAGTCATACAGAATTGTGTGCACTCAAAGTTGGGTTCTGGCGTCTTGTCAGTCCATTTGAGTTGTGTGGATATAAAGTGAAGAATTGTGACGGTGTCGTGTATAGTTCTTGTGGTAGCTCATTCGGTACAGCATTCGTGCGCTAAGCGAAGGGTCCCGGAATCGATATCCGACCCCGGAACAATTTTTCCCTTGAAATTATTTAAGGGGTTACCCAGTTTTATTTTCCTCCCGTTACGTTATGCGTTTTATCGCCCTCTAAAATCCATATTCCTTTCTAGAACCGACGAAGCTGTGACAGCTAGCATTATAGCCACAACATGCCATCGAAAACGACAGAAAGATTTCGGCATGGCCCTTCCGAGAATTTAAAAAAACTTTTCTACTGTATTTTGATTAAAGATTAACAAAAGAAGCGTAATTTATTGCCGTACTCTCCTCGTGAAAGATCAGTATAAAGAATTGTCTAAGAATCAACAAAGAAGTAATTAGCAGCTTCCGAAAGTAAAGCCCACAATGACTCAGACCTGCCTTGAGAGTACATGTTAACTACAAGGGATGACAAAACACGCCAAGAGGAATTCCGGCTTGTTTGTCTTCCACAAATAAAAGTCTGAAGCTTCCTTTAAACCTTGCAAGTGGCTAAACTGAAGAAAATCCAGGACATGTTCTAATTTACTTCTTGCATTTTCTGTATAATTCAAATTATCTTCCTATCTCACCGACAGCACACTCTAACAACCCAGTTGATAAAGCGTCTCTGTGTACATACAGCAATAAACAAGACAATCTCAACGATACTCTTTGTAGTCTGTCCAAGTTAAAGTAATAGATATCAATTATACTACTGTATCATGCCAAGCGAGCCGGAAGAGACGACCGTTACGTCACAGCTATTTGGATGTCAGTCTCTAATTTGCGAACATTACTTACGATTGCAAATTACTCAGAGGATATTTTAAAACTTCTAATCTTCTTTCCAAGTTTGAATTCCAGAAACAGAAGCAGCTCTATTAAGAGTCAAAAACAGCTGTTTGAACACAGCAATGCTGCCACATTGATAAATTTTGCATAACAAAAATGTTGGCAACTGCAACAATTTAACATCGATTTTAAGTCGTCTTTCATGAAGGATAAGATGCACCTGCCCGATGATAATAGGAGAGCTCAGAACCACGGCTGTGGAATAGTGAAATCAAAAGTGCGATGTCGTGATTTCCTACAATCCTGGAGTTGAAGTGTGCGGTCGTGGAATCACAAATCTGGAATGAATAGTGAGGAAGGAATAGTGAATTCACGAAATCAAGAATTGTGGAGTCGTTGAATCAAGAGTCGCGGAGTCACGAAATGGAGAGTCGCAGATCCGTGAAACCGAGAGACACAGATCCACGAATCCGAGAATCGTGAAGCCGTGAAACCGAGAGTCGCAGAACCACGGAACCGAGAGTCGTGGAGCCGTTGAAGCGAGAGTCACAGAGTCACGGATCCGAGAGTCATGGAGCCATGGAACCGAGAGACGCAGAGCCAAGGATCCGAGAGTCGTGGAGCCATGGAAGCGAGAGTCACAGAGTCACGGATCCGAGAGTCGTGGAGCCATGGAACGAGAGACGCAGAACCACGAATCCGAGAGTCGTG
This sequence comes from Periplaneta americana, assembly GCF_040183065.1. NCBI lineage: Eukaryota > Metazoa > Arthropoda > Insecta > Blattodea > Blattidae > Periplaneta > Periplaneta americana. Next base: position 65,974,645 of record NC_091130.1, read on the forward strand.
GACCCGTGAAATCGAGAGTCGTGGAGCAGTAAAAACCGACAGTCGCAGAGCTGTAGAATCGAGAGTCGCAGAGCCGTGGAAGCGAGAGTCGCGGAGATATGGATTCGAGAGTCGTGGAGCCGTGAAATCGAGAGTTGCAGATCTGTAGAATCGAGAGTCGCAGAGTCGTGAAAGCGAGAGTCGCAGAACCACGATTCCATGAGTCGTGGAGCCGTGGAAGGGAGAGTCAGGGGGTCGTTGAATCGAGAGTTGTTTAGTCATTGATTGTTATTCATAAGCAAAATTTCTATTTATCTCCATAATGTTTGTAATTTCTCATCTTAAACTATTTCTAAGTTCGTCTACAGCCAAAGGGATAATCCTGCATCCTGTATTTTAAGTTGCTTAGGATGTGAAGAACAATTCATATTAAAATGTCGTGAGAATCGGATGCAAGTGAAAACATCAAACATTTTAGCTGCACATATTTTTTCACAAAACTTTATTGCATCAAGTTTCCATAACATTTACATTTTGAGGTAAACCAAATGCAATAGGTTTATACTTTATGATAACTATATTAAAGTATGATAGTCCGATAGTTATATGCACTCTTCTGTCAAGCTTATTTATGTTGTAGTTCAAAATTGTGTCATAAGTAACCAATTCCTTTCATAAATTACGTAACATACTTATATAATCTCCATATTTGATTATGTATCAATGTATTCTGTTTCTTCCTTCTGAACTCAAATGTCAATTCTCATATCATTAATTTATTGTTAATCCATAGTTATAGCCTTTAGAACCAAGGCAAAAGATATGCCGAACTAATTGATCTTCCATTATTGTATCGAGAGTTGTGCCTTTTTTTATTTGTTCGACATCAATGAAAATTAAAACTTGAAGTTTAATTTTTTAACTTGGTTATTTAACAACGTTAAATCTACTACGAGGTTATTTAGCGTCGATGGGATTGGTGATATCGAGATGGCATTTGGCAAGATGAGGTCGAGGATTCGCCATACATTCCCTGAGATTCGCCTTTCGGTTGGAAAAACTTCGGAAAATATTTAATCAGGCAGGCTAATCAGTCCAAGTGGGGATCGAATCTGCGCCCGAGAGCTACTCCGGATCGGCAAGCAAGCGCTTTAGCCCATTGAACTACGCCGGTGGCTATAAAGTTTAATTACTAAGATTGATTCAATGTAAAACGAGTAGTTTCATACATTCAGGCAGACAGAGAGAAAAATAGATACGTTTGAAAACTATAGAAAACAACTGAAGGAGACTAAATAGCAAAATTAAGTCAGACTTTCCCACAGAAGGAAGCTATCTAATGTTCGGCGTGTGAGGGAGAGAGAGAGCCAGTTCATCAAACAATCTTAACAATCCAAAAAAAAAAAAAAAAAACTATTGTACAGGTATGCATTACTACAACTTTGGGTTCAGTGTGTTGGAGAATGCCAAAAATGGTTTTACGAGGCATGCATGAAAAATGGTACCGATGAAAAATGCACATGTGGCCAACGCGAGTAAGAGTATGATGAAATATTTATATTTCGGGAGCAAAATTTCTGTTGTAAATGTTGGATTTTAAAGTGTTTTCTATGTTTCTGATATTATGTCAAAATCGAGCCACATTATGGAAGGAGTCAACACTTCGGCATCAGTTTAATATTTTTTAAACACAGTGATATAAAATGATTTATAAAGGACAGTTAATACCGGCTATGAAAGTATGTCTGACGCGTGTGTTTCCGGCAGGGAGCCGAGCTGAACGCTCTGTATTTCTTAACATAAATGTTTCAAATCTGGTACAAGTATTAAATAAAAAATTATGCGCAGATGTTACTGATAGCATGATAAAGTAAAAGAAAAAACACACAAACTTATGGCACACAAAATACTGGGATTAAAAAGTTCAGTTTTTACTCTACCATCAGGCTATTCTCACTTCGTCATGATTACTTATCATTTATCTTTTGTAGGATCGACTCAAGAAGTCTTCCTCGATGTATATAGCAAGTGCGGTACTTTTCTTGGTAACCTGAAACGTCCTGTGCTGTTTATATGTTACAGTAGAACGAACGTCTATGTCTTTGTAGATGCTCAACTAAAGGTGTTAACTTGACTTCTTCGGTTCCTGATTTGATCTAAAAGATTTCAGCCGTTTTCTTCCTCCAAAATCTCGTATTTGTGCAGTTGCTAGATGGCGTTCATCTTGTTTTGATTAACTAAGCTTCGCTGCCATAAGTGAAGACTTTTCTTGCAATACTTTGTAAGCATTAATAATTTTACCACTTTCCTAAATATTTGTCGTTATAAACACTTTTATTTAAGATTCTGAGGATCTATTGCGATTCTGAATTTTGGTCGTTACATCACACTCATATAGGTGTGATTAACTTATGCATAGCTTAAAAATAAACAAACACAGCTATTCTAGTATCGTAATTGTAATACATACTTTAAGCGCTGAATGTATAAAAAACAATTTTGTAAAAAAAAAAATAGACCGAAATTTTTCTAACAATGTTATATCTAGGCCTATAGAAAGAATAAATACTAGGCCTAATTATACAGAGAGTCCCCCAAAAAAATCTCCCAAATTTGAAAGGCGAATAAAACAAAAAAGTATTGCAGATAGAAACTTGTTTATTAAAAAATATAAAACGGCACGGTATTGAAAACAGTTCGTAAACTAAGTACTGTGTTATGAATTGAATTACTCTTTGCTAATGTGTGGCAATGATACTACGGTTGTTGTCAATAAAATTCCATACTATCCATTAAAACCTCCCACGTTTTGATCGGCTGTAGCGTTGTCATGTTACGCGCGGATGTTGCTTGGCCGCCCCATTCACCAGACCTCGGCCCAAATTATTTTTTTCTTTGGGGTCACCTTAAAGATAAGTAAGGTCCCACACTCTTGCCGACCTCAAGAGAGTAATTCAAGCGAAGGTAGCAGCTATTCCACAAGACATCACACGTCGTGTGATGATAGATTTAGACATCTTCTTGAAATGTGCATTGCTCGCAATGGACAACACTTACCAGACGTCATTTTCAAAACATAGTCATTACAAACTGTTGTCATACCTATTGTATATTTTTGAATAAACGAGTTTCTCTCTGCAATCCCTTTTGTTTTATTATCATTTCAAATGTCGGAGGTTTTTGGGTCACCTGTATAACTGAAGAATCGGAATAGGAACCAAGAATAAAAAGTGAAGTTCGGCAATAAAAAGAGTCGGGCGACAATAAAAGAAGTCAAAGACGACAAAAAAAGAGCCAGTAGCGACAACAAATAGAGTTAAGGACCACAACAAATAGAGACGACAACAAATAAAATCAGGGACGACAACAAATAGAGTCAAAGCTGACAACAATGAGACTTAGGGGCGACAACAGAAAGTCAAGGTGACGAACAAAGACAACAAAGAATCAGGGACGAGAATAAAGTCAGGACCAAACATAAATTTTTAGTCCAGAAAAAATATTCAGAGTCGAGATTAAAATGGCTGAAGCCAGACCAAGATGTCGGAGCCAAAGTCAAGACGTCAGAGACAAGATCAAATCGTCGGTGTCAATTTTAAAAATCTCGGAGCCAAGAATAAACAGCCGCAGTCAAGATCAAGAGCCACAACCAAGGATAATAGTCAAGTCTTCAGCCGAGAGTCCAGAGTCTCGAATCTGAAGGGAAAATCGATGAGAGCCAAGGGTCATAGCCGAATGTGAAGCAATTTTTGGTGTTCGGAGTGGATGAAAATGTACTGGTTTCACAGCACTACTGGAAATTACGTAATCACGACCAGAAGTCTTATTCTTAGTCTTGAGCCGGTTTATGATATGTAATTAATCGAGAAATATCAGCAAATGGATCCGGCTAGAAAGAGAAATCGGAAATTGGCTGCAGTCCTCGACATCGAGGTCGTAAAGGTGGCTTAAGCATAAAGTTTATGTCCAGTAACAAATTGCTGGTAATCCCTAGGCTTAACATATTGACAGCTATTTCTACCATTACGCAGAAATAACACAGAGAGAAAGCTCCACGATTATATTTTCGACATGGTATTAAAAATCGTAAATCTGGACTAGCATAACGTTTCCATATTTAACAAAGAAAATCCGGTTAATGATTGTTAACAGAAAAAACGGAAATAAAGCCCGATTAGTCTAAACATGTTCCTGCTTCCAAAATACAATTAACCCTTTCAAACTCACAACACACATCTCCACTGAACGTATTTTATAGACTTTGTTATGGATTAGAATTCCGCGTTTATCACAAACGAGAACAGGAAACAAAGGCATTTTCCACTTTTATAATTTTGTTGGTGAACGTAAACACACATTATCTTAATCTTCAAAGAAAATATTGTTGTTTTTTTTTTTTTTTTTTTGTACAGAGTTTTATCTGGTGACGATAGAATTATTATAATGGGTGCAAAAAATTAATGTAAAGACGGAGTTTCCACTACAACAAAGATTTAAATAATAATTCCTGGGACCTAAATCCATAGTTCTGTCGCTCCGAGGCAAAATGTGATATCATTCCTTAGAGTTTTTCAAGAGCAAGCATTTAACGTTTCAACGACCGTATAAAATCATAGTAATCATGTTTTATAACAACCAGTTAGAGACAAAAATAAGATATGCATGTTATCTTCTGCCACAAGAAAGATACGATCAGGATGCACAAGACACAATCAACATACGCCAAAAATCAACATACGGCGGAAATGTGACTCGAGAGCACATTGTGGCTCGCACTGATAGCTATGCATTTCTCTTGCTTCCTGCCACCCCCAACACCCACTCTCTCACTCACTGGAGTCAAACTCCGTTCCATTTGTATTTGTTTCTGACCTACGAGTGGCGTATCGTCGCAATGTCTCTCTCGAAACCACGTACCTCTACAAAAACGAAACTTTCAAGTAGGATGGGAGAACGCATTTTTTTGCTGCCAATATGATGAGAATATTAAATGTATGATTTGTTCACTAGTATTAAGAGGAAAAAGGTAGTATAACATAAAACGGCGTTAAACTACATGTTACTCATGAAACATTATTATTATTATTATTATTATTATTATTATTATTATTATTATTATTATTATTATTATTATTATTCTCTGTAAGTCGATCCTTTTTCAGCAGATGCGATTAGATCTTCAATTTAAACTCACAGATTTACAATGTGATGTTAAATGAAAGCTAGGTGTAAGGACTTGACAAATGTTGAACTTTTCAAATCTTTGCCAAAAAATAAATATCCGAAGCTTCGTTTTTTCGCTTCCTCTGTTAAGCCATGTTCGCTACAACATACGTTTGTGAAAAATTATTTTCAACCATGAAAACAGTAAAAACCAAATTTAGATCACGACTGACAGACAAATACCTTCGTGATCAACTACGACTGGCAGTAAGTGACATAATTCCTGATTTTGAAACTCTGTCGCAGAGACATTCTGAAGACAGTTAATTTTAGGTTGCAATAATGTGTCCTATGTTTTCTTATTCATTTCTTTCTTCGTTACACGTACTAAACATTAGTTTGTAGCCTTGCACTGCATAAAATTATATTTAAGTGCTTGACGTAAGGAAAATGAAAATCCGTTAATAAGTCAGATAGTTGCTTCACTTCCCCTTCGGGTGTCCGCCTCCCTCCATAGGTGCTATGCACGTTGCAGGTTACACAGTGGCTCGGCGCACGATCACATTTTCGCCACAGCTTACATACGATATCGCTTTTGCCTCGGAACCATAGAATTGTACACAGTAGTCTGTAGATGGCAGCAAAAGAGAAATTCAATATATCAACAATGTACCGGTTTCAAAAGACAGTCATGATAATTTCATGACCTCGCAGTTTAAGCGACCATAACTAAATCCTAAATGAAAAATAAATAGGGGAGCCTCGATTCTCAATAATTAACTTCGAATAATGCTATCCAGTGTTTTTGTAGCGGTTGTTCAAAGCAGGTTCCAACTCGTCATTTTATAATTTTACAGGAGGAGGAAAAAAGTGGATATCGCAGCATCAAATACCGACACAACTTTATAACTTCATTTTTTTTCTGTGACTGCTGAAAAGAGTTTAATTATAATTTTAAAAAATAAAAGAATTGGGTCCTTCTTCTACAATACTACTCCCTCTGTTCTAAGATATGGTATAGAAAGATGTCATTAATTCTGTTCCAAAATATGGTATACATTTGTTAAAGTTCTCAGTAATGTAATGTAACTTTAATACAGCTTCCAGATACTTATTTGGTTGATAAATTAACATGAGAAAAACATAAAAAATTAGGTATATTTCTTTCTGTGTGGTGTCAAATTAATAAAAGAAAAAACAAAATTTATTTTGAGAGACGCAAATTAACACAAAATCTGCAATAAATTATAACCCGTTTTTGTGCAACTGTTGTTCCTTAGAAGTTCTATTCAAAATTGACTTGGTTGATGTTACGTTTTCAGCAACAGAAACACCACAGCAGGTGCCCATTTCACTTCTTTCCATAATGGACTATTTAAATATTATAGTTTTATGCACTACAGAAGACTGGAAACATTCACAACTGCACTGTCTGATAGTACGTCCTCTACTGAACAGAACACCACGCCGCGAAACATTTCGTGCGCGCATGCGCAATAATTAAACTTGTTTTGTTTGTTTACTATGCCATATTTTGGAACTGAAGGAATACAATTTTAGGAATAAACTTCCTTTAAAATCATTATTAATAATATAATTTGAACACAAATAAAATTCTAAGGTATTACATTAAGTATATTCAAACAGGATCCGCGCCATACAGTCGAGGTCTAAAGCTTCTGCCTATGACTCGCGTTACGGAGTGCGCACTGGTTCGAGTTTTAAGGGAGGAAAGAAATTTTGTCATGAAATTTCGGCCAGTGTATGGAACCGGTGCCCACCCAGCATCGTGATGCACTCTGGGAGCTACGATAGGTAGCGAAATCCGGTTGCGTAAGCCAGTTTTAACGGCTGGGGGAAGATCATCGTGCTAAACACACGATACCTCTATTCTGGTTGGATGATCGTCCATCTCTGCTTCGGCATTTGCCCGTGAGGCCAGCAGCCGGCCATATTGTGAACTTACTGAGTTATATTAATGAAACAATAGTCTTGTGAATCGAAACTGGCAGAAGAAGGGCCCAACTGTAAATTTTTGGGCCGTTCTACAAACTGAAATACGGTATTGTTACAATAAAGCCCCAAAAGCAATAAATAATAATGCCCCTCGAGATATTCATTACTAGAGTTCGGAAGATCAGGCCCTAAAAAACTAGTAAATATGCATGCCAATATGCATAAAAAGTGCAAACTATGCCATAAATATGCACTAATGAATGAGTAGAAATTACGTTTCGTCTAACAGTGCGAATGTTAATGAGTATGAAATTACATTATTCCTTAGAGGTGGAAACAGAGGTGGTTCCTCTATTGTCCCTGAAAATGCTTTTGTATCGTGAAAACTTCTTTCCACGTGACATGAGGTTATTGGGGCGAACTTAAATTATGTTAATTGTTCCGCAACAGAGATAAATCTTTTGGTGTGATGGAGGATGCTTTCCCTTCGAGAATGTCTCGAATATCGTACAACTCTCGGTAACCCGGAGTATCTGAAGGGTTCAGAGCCATAGTGGGCCAAGCGCCATTTATTGAAAACGGAGAAAGCAAAGGTTAAAGTTAAGTGAATACCATAGTTTAATGAAGATTGATATATCATTTAGTTTTAATGTGTATACTTTATATTATTTGCTATATGTTTCTATTGAATTATGATGATAACTTCATTTTAATCCTTGTTTTCTATGGTTTTAGTAAATGGCGCTTGGCCCACTATGGTTCTGAACCCTTCATTTAAAGTAGCCCTAATGTTAGCCTAATGTTAGTTACGTTTTCCTTTACTTTTGCCCTACACTGACAGGAAAAGAAGTCAGATTGGATTCTATTTCTTAAAATGTGGTGAGTGACACATGTAAGAGAGTGCCAAGAGTTTCCAGTGACGTGAATGGTTTTGGTAAACCAGAAAAATGAGAAGATATAAATACAAATTCCCCTGCAACTCGCTGTTTGCCAACATATTTTGAACTGTCTCAGTACTCGCAGCATTTCTCGAGTCCAGCCAATTAACCAACTGTAATTCCTTGTAGATAGCGTATAGAACCGCAGTGAGCCACTTTCCCCATTGAGTTAGCATTGATCCATGTGGAAGCGGATTATTAGATGCTATCGAACTAAATATCTGCACTAATTGATGAGTAGTTAGCACAAATGTTCTTTATGGAGGCATGCAAGTCAGCTACCTGTTAGGCTACTTGATGTGAGTGTTGGCAGTGTTCATATTTCATCACGGTCATTCTCCAGCCAGCTGCCTGTTTTTATGTTCATGAGGAAAAAATCTCCAAATATTATAAATATTCCGTATAGCTCAAAGTATTGAACATATTGTGCATTTATAAAAAAGACGAAAATATGCATTTATATGCAAGCATTAAATTATGCTTAATAAACTAAAAAATTGACAATTCTTATAAATAGTGTGTAAGTTAGGAAAGACTGGAGAATGCTGAGTTTGCAGTGAAAGACCTGCCCTTGTTGGGCAGAACACAATTAATTAATGTGTGAGCATAACATAGTTTTACCCTCCAGGGAAATACATGCACTTCATTCATTGGATTCTTCATCCATTCATTCACTTAATCATCTATTCACTCATTCATTCATTTGATTATTCGTCCATTTATTTATTTAATTCTTCATCCATTCATACATTTAATTCTTCATCCATTCATCCTTTTAATTCTTCATTCATTCCTACATTTGATTCTGCATGCATTCATTCCTTTAATTCTTCATCCATTCATTCATTTGATTCTGCATGCATTCATTCCTTTAATTTTTCATTCATTCATTTAATGCTTCATCCATTCATTCCTTTAATTCTTCATCCATTCATTCATTTGATTCTTCATCCATTCATTCATTTGATTCTTCATCCATTCATTCATTTGATTCTTCATCCATTCATTCATTTAATTCTTCATCCATTCATTCATTTAATTATTCAGCCACTCATTAATTCACTTAATCATCCAATCATTCACTTAATCATCCATTCACTCACTTAATCATCCATTCACTCACTTATTCTTTCATTTGATCATCTATCCATTAATTCATTTGATTATTCATTCATTCATTAGATTATCCATCCATTTATTCATTTGATTTCCACCCATTCATTAATTTAATTTTCCGTTCATTAATTTAATCATCCGTTCATTCATTTACTTATTTCCTTATACATATTTATTTATTTATTTATTCATTTATTTATTCTGATGCTTTTCCAATTCACTGCGGGCTAAAGCAGGGAGATGCACTATCACCTTTACTTTTTAACTTCGCTTTAGAATATGCCATTAGGAAAGTTCAGGATAACAGGCAGGGTTTGGAATTGAACGGGCTACATCAGCTTCTTGTCTATGCAGATGACGTGAATATGTTAGGAGAAAATACACAAACGGTTAGGGAAAACACGGAAATTTTACTTGAAGCAAGTAAAGCGATCGGTTTGGAAGTAAATCCCGAAAAGACAAAGTATATGATTATGTCTCGTGACGGGAATATTGTACGAAATGGAAATATAAATATTGGAGATTTATCCTTCGAAGAGGTGGAAAAATTCAAATATCTTGGAGCAACAGTAACAAATATAAATGACACTCGGGAGGAAATTAAACGCAGAATAAATATGGGAAATGCGTGTTATTATTCGGTTGAGAAGCTCTTATCATCCAGTCTGCCGTCCAAAAATCTGAAAGTTAGAATTTATAAAACAGTTATATTACCGGTTCTTCTATATGGCTGTGAAACTTGGACTCTCACTCTGAGAGAGGAACATAGGTTAAGGGTTTTTGAGAATAAGGTGCTTAGGAAAATATTTGGGGCTAAGCGGGATGAAGTTACAGGAGAATGGAGAAAGTTACACAACACAGAACTGCACGCATTGTATTCTTCACCTGACATAATTAGGAACTTGAAATCCAGACGTTTGAGATGGGCAGGGCATGTAGCACGTATGGGCGAATCCAGAAATGCATATAGAGTGTTAGTTGGGAGACCGGAGGGAAAAAGACCTTTAGGGAGGCCGAGACGTAGATGGGAGGATAATATTAAAATGGATTTGAGGGAGGTGGGGTATGATGATAGAGACTGGCTTAATCTTGCACAGGATAGGGACCGATGGCGGGCTTATGTGAGGGCGGCAATGAACCTTCGGGTTCCTTAAAAACCATTTGTAAGTAAGTATTCATTTATTTATACTGGCGTAGTTAATGCCTTCCACTCAGCCAGAAACAAAAGAAGTGTATACAATATTGCAAATTAACAATGCAAGTTAATTATTATAGATAATTTGGAAGTGGTAAGCAATTTGAAGATAGGAACTGAGCGAAAATTGTTGCAAGTTTTCAGTAATAATTACTATGTAACAATAATAGCACTACCCAAAAAAATTGTCATACCTCCGTGACAAAAAAAAAAAAAAGAGAAAAGAAAAGAAAATAGATGATTCGTAACGAAAAGTTGCTCTGACTTTGAAAATCGTCAAAGAAGTCTCCTATCACGTCACGTTAGAAAGATATAAACATATTTATGGTGGTTGCAAGAACGCATACATTCCTTCGTTAGCCGCTAACGGACCAATAAGTTCGAAAGACGGGTTGCAAGAAACATCTTTAGTGTTATTGATCCGTTAAAGGATTCACTAACTTAGAGATATGATTTACCTCCTAAAATAATATTTATTCCTCCGTTAGACAGCCATCTTACGTACATTTTGTGTATTAATGAGTGGTTTATATAACATTTTAATTCATCATAATGTTACCTGTATGAGATTCAGGCATGCGATATTTTGTATAATAGGCCTGTGTACACGATATTAAATTAATATCGCATTTCGATAGCTAAAAAGTCATACCTCGTATCTGTACATTTGCAGGTAAATAAAAAAAACTGTTTCAGAAATTTTTTTCTTAAAATAGACAAACTTCTTATATATGTTTCTGCTTTGCAAGATCTTCTATTCCAGAACAAAATATTACGAGTACACTTATAGTACACCGTCCAATTTTGTGAACACACTAATAATGTAGTTAATCTAAATAATAATAATAATAATAATAATAATAATAATAATAATAATAATAATAATAATAAAAGGTAAAGGTATCCCCGTCACATGCCATGAAGGCACTTGGGGGGGGCATGGAGGTAGAGCCCCATGCTTTCCATGACCTCGGCACAATAATGAGGTGGTGTGGTAATAATAATAATAATAATAATAATAATAATAATAATAATAATAATAATAATAATAATGTAGTTAAACTAAATCACCATTTTTGTAGATAGAGGTATCTCTTCTTAGCCATCGATATACGGTAATTCGATTCTTATTTATTTACTTGTTCATTTATTCATTAACTCTTCGAATAGCGAAGTTATTATTTATTTCTTTATTACAGACTCTAGTTCATCATCTGGCGACGAGGTTATGTGCTCTGTAGCCTGTCTTTTTATTTTAATATATAAAATTGAATGCGGGTATGTATGTATGTATGTATGTATGTATGTATGTATGTATGTATGTATGTATGTATGTATGTATGTATGTATGTATGTATGTATGTATGTATGTATGTATGTATGTATGTATGTAGTCTATGTATGTATGTATGTATGTATGTATGTATGTACTCTATACAAATCTATACGCTTTGACCGATATGTGCCAAAGTTTGCACATTTAACCTTCATAACCAGAAGAAGAACATAGGCTACATTTAAATTGTGCAAATGGACCATAAATTAATTAAAAAATAAAAAACAGAAATAAATACGATTAAACATTCATGTATAATATTAAAATGCATCTTCTATAGTCAATTGTTTTTTATTATTGTCTGTTGTATTCAATAGCCTATCGACTTTCATGAGGCCATGGAAATTATAACACAAAATTAAATGACATTGTTGATACGTCATGAAGGCCAGAATCTACACAATTCATTCAATAAGTACCGTAATTTCCCATAACTATGGTCCAGGCACCCAACTATGGTCCAAAACACATTATGTACTACTTAGTCCCCCAAGAGTTTGGTGTTTGCCATTTAAGGCGCCACTGTGATGGAATTTTGTTCCCATAGATGCTTCTATCTGCCATTACACGTGGCAATGATATGGATGCTTAACAAGGTCAGTGTGCATCGTTCTATTGAATGTGTGAAGACACGAAATCATTCAGTTTGTGATTACCTGTTTTATTAAGATCTTCTCTGTAGAACTGGTACGTTTTAGATATATAATTCTTTGTACAATTAAACCTGGCTATATATTACTTACTTTCACGTAATAATTACACTGGCAGAGGTTAAGGACTCTGCGTGAAAAATGTTTAACCTCAAGGCTAGAAGTCAGTCCTCAACTATGTACCACAATTTTTCGTGGACCATAGTTGTATTTCATTTTGATACATTTGTTTCAATAAAATGTGATCAATGTGATTATTTACTTCTGCAAATACGGTATCTCAGTATATTCTAAAACATCATTTAACATTAAAGTCAAGTAAACAAAGAAACAGGCTGCTCCAGCATCAATAGTACTAGCACGAATGATGGTCCGGTAAAACGGAAACTTCAGGGTAGAAGGAAATCAACCGTTCCTGTGAGTGACTATGAGAGCGATGAAATTGAAGTGGATACAGATTATGATTCAATTTCAGAATTACAAGAGAAGTGGAGATTCAAAGGCTCGAAATAAGCCTAGTGAATGTAGTTCTCAGTACGATAAATAAATATTATCAGTGAATTTATTTGCATAATATTTCGCTAAGAATGTGTTAGTTTATTCTGATACCGTATTTTGTTCTTTGATATATACTCACCTGCAAAAAAACCGGGTCAACTACATTTTCTTGAAAATATTTTAAAATTGCAGGATTTTTTAAATAATTGTAGGTGTGCTGAGGTTCATTTAGTTATTCATTTATTTTGTGATACGTAACACTGTAATACTGAATACGCAATAGCCAACAATGATCTGAAAAGTAGATTCGTTCTTCTTGTAATATTGTGTGTAAACTTCTCGGACTCATTTCGAGCTAAGCTGAAGATGTCTACAGACTGGTAAGCTTTGAGGCAGTATTGGAGTACTTCATTGCATACAAATGTCACTAAGTCCTACCGCTTCAGCAAAAGTGGTTGCATTGATAGAAGGTGGAAATAGTCAGCGTTATGTGGCTGCAGTTCTTGGGATTCCTCGATCGACCGAACAACGGGTGTACCATCGCTTTAGAGAGACAGGAGGTTATTCCAGGAGACCCGGTTCAGGGAGAAACCGAGTAACTTCGGCTCGTGACCATTTTATTGTCCTAAACACATTAAGAAATCAATACAATATAATATTTTATTACTCAGTCAATGACAAATCAAAGTAAAATAATGACTTAGTTTATAGTCATTAAGTTTATATACATGAATTACAAAATTGCGAACGTTTTCGCCTATTCAGGCATCCTCAGGCAGTTATACAATATCTCAATGTCATATACGTAGCTATTGGTGGTGAGTACTATTTAAAATTAATGATGTATGTTTTCTGTAAACCTGGAATTACTAACCATAGTATCCCCATAAATTCAGAACATTCTACTGCACATAAATTAAGTAACTTCAATTACATTATTAATAGATTAATACAATTTCCACTAAGTAAAAACAATTACAAGAAAGAATATAATAAAATAATACAGATAGCCAACGAAAATGGCTATAGTACTAATTTGATTAAAACACTAATAAACAAGAATAAAAGGAAAAAAGAACTAAGCAATATATCTGCATTAAGAAAACAAAACAAGACCAACAAAAAATACTTCAGTTTAACATATAATAAATATATATCTAGCAAATTAGCTAACTTTTTTAAAAAAGAAAATATTTCCATAGCGCACAAACCAACTAATAAACTCAATAACAATTTAAACAATAGACTTCAAGAAGTTAAACTCCATAATAATGGTATTTACAGATTGGAATGTTTTACATGTAAAGAGAAATATATAGGACAAACCAAAAGAAATTTCAAAATTAGATACAATGAGCACATTTCTGATTTCAAACATAATCGTAAGAAATCTACATATGCATCTCATCTAATAGATACTGGACATGAATTAGGCCCAGCAAATAAAACCTTAAAAATATTAAAATCAGGAATAGAAACTAAATTGATAAATTCTGCAGAAGAATATTACATTGCTAAACAGATTCAAATAGAGAACAGCATTCTTAATGAAAATTTAACCCAAATCCGAAATCCCCTGTACAACTTCTAACCCCGTCACCACACAATATCCTTCCGCGTGGTTGTTTACACGAATACACACTTCACCCACGTCATACCAGTTACAGTCCTAATAGCAGCAGGTCGCCTCACGTCTACGTAAGTACGTCCATAATTTAACCCTCCAATTAATTTTTCAAATTCTTCTAAAATTGATATTAATTATTATTTCATTACAGATAATTCACATAAAACACAGGATGTATATAGTGATCCATACAGTTGCTAACTATGCAGTTGTCACATTTTAAACGACTTGAGTACTTTTAAATATCCAATCCGATTACAATTTACATTTGATAATTCCCATTTCTATTCGTATTTTTTATATATTTCAGATACATTCATCACTCATTGGACTGAACAAGTGTTCCACATATTATGAAGTTTAATTACTACATGGTTTTTAACATTTTTTTAACATTATTTAAGTTTATTACCTGTAATATTACATTTTAATAATGGAGATGTCCTATACATAATTAATTTTAAATAGTACTCACCACCAATAGCTACGTATATGACATTGAGATATTGTATAACTGCCTGAGGATGCCTGAATAGGCGAAAACGTTCGCAATTTTGTAATTCATGTATATAAACTTAATGACTATAAACTAAGTCATTATTTTACTTTGATTTGTCATTGACTGAGTAATAAAATATTATATTGTATTCATTTATAGAAATTGACAATCTGAATATTCCATCATGCTTTCTAACATTAAGAAATCGCCATTCCACAGCTATTGAGACCAGAAGAGCCTCCCAGAAAATAAGACAAGTTAATGTGAGTGACAGTACTGTAAGAGGACGTCTGGATGAATGTGGGCTGATTCCAGTAGACCAGCTAAAGGACCAGAATTGCTCCAGCAACATCATGTTGAACGATTACGTTTTACTCACAGTCACACTAATTGGAACCTGGGGGAGTGGGGACGAGTGCTCTTCACAGATGAATCGAGATTTAGTTTACAGATGGACGTGAAAGAGTGTGGAGAAGAGAAGAAGAACGTTTTTCTTCATATTCCTTCAGTTCACGTGTCAGTTTCCAAGGTGGATCAGTAATGGTATGGGGTGGCATTTCGTATGAAGCGCACATAGAACTTGTTTTCATTAATGGAGGTGCTTTGACTGCTCCAAGATACATCGAAGAAGGTCTAATTTAACATATGGTACCATATGCCCCACTTATTGGTGAAACGTTCCTGTTAATGCATCACAATGCACGCCCTCATGCTACAAGAATCGTGGATTAGTTCCTTCACGACGTTGGATTGAATAGGATGGCATGGCCAGCAAGAAGTCCTGATATAAACCCTATTGAACATGTGTGGAGACTGCTAGGGAAGCAAGTTAGAAGTCGCCTAACTCCTCACAGCAACTTACAGCAGCTCCGAAATGTTCTAAGTAAAGAATGGAATAGAATCGACCAGACTGACATCCAGAATCTGATCGAACGGTTGAATCGGCGAATGGTAACAGTAATACAGTCACGGGGAGGTAAGACCCGCTATTAACATCTGGGTGACCACAAAATCAGTTGAACATTTGGAAGAAAATTGATAGGGTAATTCCGGGGGAGATAGCCATGTGGGTGAGACGACCAACCGCTCTTATTTTTATTCTAATCATCTGTTTCGAATGAAAATCGATTTGCCGCCAGATGTTAATTAAACGAAGTGATTGTTGCACCTGCGAAAACGGAAGGTTATTATTTCCGCGTTTTGTAGCCGTTCGTGAGTCTGTGAGCATGCAATAATTTTTCACCTTCTGAAATAACAATAGAGAAATACTGCATTTTGTGAGGAAATTTGATGGAAACATTATTAAAGAGGTAAGGCATCTTTAAACATTCTATCTTAACTGTATTTGTTCTCTTCACTGCTGCCAGTTTTTATTACGCGGTATGGCCATCTCTCCCGTAAAAAAAGGAGAGATGGCCAGCATTTTTCCGGGATAGATGGCCTACAATTGAGGAATATTATTATGTTAAAAGTATCGTTATTTCTAGATTCCGATAAAATATAAAGCAAAGCCCGGCAGCAAACGTATCTTTGGAATGAAGATGACTTATACCGTGCTTTTGAAGCCATTAAATACGGCACTTCTGTACGTCAAGCCTTCATTACATTTCATATTCCAAGAAAAGCCCTGGAAAGTAGAGTTAAAACACAATTATACAAAGGGTGCAATGGGACCAAGTGACACATAGGCAATGACAATGGATGTAGGTTTGTTCGCCATATTAAATATGCAGGAACATGGATTTTCCCTTACAGGGACCGATGTCTGTAGTCTCGCTTACATTTTTGCTGAAGAACTTGTCAATTTCTCTGACTGGCTGACAAGCAAGCATTCTGATGGGAGCAGATAAAAAAGCTATTTTTTTTTCACCATGTTAATAACGTCAAAACAAGTGCTTATAAAAATTTTGGCCACTTGACCGCAATTACGAGGGCCGTAAAAAAGTTCGCCAGGGATCGTTAACAGAAAGAAAACACAATTTAATTAAAAAAATTATTGAACAGACACAGCAATTGTTGAGCTATTTTTTCAACACATTCCACACCGGAATGAGATATTTGTCATATGATGGGATCGGTAGAGAGGTGCAGGCGGCTGTCCAACGCTGGTTTCGATCCCAGGAAGCTGACTTCTACGACACAATGGTACAAAAATTGATCCCATGTTATGACAAATGTCTCAATTCCAGTGGGAGATACGTTACACAATTAGCGCAACAATTGCTGTATCTGTTTCAATAAATCTTTCCATGTAATTGTGTTTTTTCTGTAAACGGCCCCAGGTAAAATCACTTTCTGGATGGACTCGTAATTACGGTCGAGTGGCCAAAATTTGTATAAGCACTTCTTTTGACATTATTAATATGGCGGAAGAAAAAAAATAACTTTTTTATTTGCTCCCATCAGAATGTTTGCTTGTGAGACAACGCTTCCTATCCCGGAAACCAACTGGAAAAGATACTGTTACTTTGACCTTTCAGGATTTTGTTTCATTAACATGTTCATAAGGTCCCGCGTCGTGGCCTAAGGCATCCTGCCTAGGACTCGCGTTACGGAATTCGCGCTGGTTCGAACTCATGGGGGAAGAAATTATCTCATGAAATTTGAGCCAGTGTATGGGACCGGTGCCCACCCATCATCGTGATGCACTTGGGTAACTACGATAGGTAGCGAAAGCCTGCTGTAGCGGCTGGGGGGATCATCGGGCTAATCACACGATTCGCCATTTGGTTGGATGATCGTCCACCTCTGCTTCGACATGTGCACGTGAGGCCAGCAGCTGGCTGGTCGAGCATGGTCCTTCATGGGCTGTCGTGCCTCGGATTATTATTATAATAATATGTTCATAAGCGTTTCAATTTATTTCTGTATTGTTTTAAGGAAAATTCACTAAAAGAGGAAAAAACAAAAAATAAAGTTGTTGAAAAGTTTCAAACAATCATAATTATGCACTTAGACACTATATTTATGTGTCCAGTGCATAAAACCTCATTCTTTTACAAAAAATTGTTGTGAATTTACTTAAAAATTATGGTGGCCATCTATCCCTATATCCTATGGCCATCTCACCCACATATGTTGGGTGAGATGGCCAGTGGCCTATTATATTTCAAACGTATTTTTTTATTACATCAGTGAATTCTATGCGCCCTGAGGCACTGTAGTGGAGAAACATAACCTAGAAGGAACGTATTTGATTTGTTTCGTATTTCTTTACCAATCGGTTACCCTGTTCTAAGTGATTTAAAAAACTATGGCCATCTAACCCGGAATTACCCTATAATTTGTAAGTTTTTACACCTTTTAATTATATCCATTGTTTGGCGTTGAAAATAATAGCGCAAATGATAATGAATAAGTTTTTTTTTTTTCTGGGAAGCATGTTTTCTTCGTTTTTCATAAAGGATTTTTTGATTCTCACCTCATAAAAAATTGAGAAACTTTAGGTGGCCCGGTTTTTTTTTTTTTTTTTTTTTTTTTTTTTTTTTTTTTTTTTTTTTTTTTTTTTTTGCCGGTGAGTGTAGTTGTTCATTATTGCAGAAAAATGACTTTCAGATTTCACTTGTTTATTGAGTGTTTATGTAATGTGTACTAATAAAAAGAATCCATGTACTTTCAATTTATTTTTAATATTTCTCTGCTAGATTATGTTTCTACCCTTAAATTAGAAACTCAATGTATTGATTTGCGAATAATTACAGCTCCAGCTATAGTCCATTCATGCTTTCAAGCATGAATATATGAGTGGACTATAGTTGGGCAACTCAGAATACAACTATGTACCAATGCTTATTATTTTTTAACACTTGTAATTAAATAATTTCAAACACTTATGTCAATATTTATTTAATATAAACTTACAAGAGTCCGAAGCCAAAATTTCACTTAATCTGGATGAGTAGTACTGAATATACAAAGAAAAATGTGACAAATGTGGACCCTAGTTAGGGGAAACTACGGTATCTTTGCACAGACCAGGACCGTATTATGAATTTCTCGATGCAGTTCTAGATACTGAGCAGGCTGTGTTTTATAACTGAATTCTTAAATTCTTTGGAACCACAATTGCTACTACATAGAATACCGGTACTTAATATTGAATCACCAGTAGTACTATTACCAAATATTTACCCACTAAAATTATGTAATGGGACAAGAATTGATGTGAAAAAACTCATGCAAATCGTAATAGATATGACAATATTAACTGGCAAAACGAAAATGATGTTTTTATCCCATGCATTCCTACGATACACACTAACATGCCTTTTGATTTTAAGTAACTTCAATTTCAGTGACACTAGCATTTGTAATGGTCATATTAAAATGAAGCTCAAGGACAGTCGCTCAAAATTGCAGACATTAACTTAAAAACTGCGTGTTTTTCACAGTCTCAACTATATTTTATACAAAGCAACGGAAAAATAAAAGAAGATTTACACATAGGCCTATCAAAAAGCAATTTAATGATACTTTTGTCATGTTGCTAACGTAATATGTAAATGTAAATAACACTGTATTAATTCTAAAATATACGTTTCTCAAAATACAGGCTGTATTTATATATGTGCCCTATATTGATGTTTATGTCCGAAAATGTGTTACTGCGAAATTCTATCTGTATAATCATGTTGTCAATGTAGTATGTTATGCGTTGTGGAAATAACAATTATTCAATTTCTGAAATACCGGTATACGTCTCTCAGAATATTAGTCTTTACGTTAAAAATGACTTACTGCGAGTTTATATTACGTCTGTATTCTGAATATAAAATAAGAATTAATATACTGTAATTAATATGATGTATTTGTGAGATAATTATAATTTCTCAAGTCATATAAAAAACTATGTATGATATAAACAGGCGTACAGAGGTCAAGGGGTAAAAAATCTTCCAATATAAATTAAATTATATGTGTATATATTGATTCTTTGGTACAACCGATAGAGAGATAAATTTTGGCTCACGATGACATCCCAACGAGTTCAGACTGGGAACAAGGGAATTTCCTGTTTATCGTCAGCTCTCTCTGAAATACAAGTCAAAGCACATATAGACATGAAATTACGTGAAATGCACAGCTTCAGATCAATGTACAGATCTTATAATTATTTTATCTCTGCCTCTGTGCAACGTCACATTTGCGATGACACCGCGACGGGTTCAGATTGAGAATAAGAGAATTTTCTGTTTATCGCCAGATCTCTCTGAAATTCAAATCAAAAGCGCACATAGACATGAAATTACGTGAAATGCACAGCTTCAGATGAACGTACAGATCTTATAATTATTTTATCTCTGCCTCTGTGCAGATGGGGAAGAAAGAGGCGGCAGAAAGATTGTAATGCTTTTTAATACGCTGACTCTCACAACTAAGATACTGTAATGGCCAGTTTTTCCAAGTAATGTTTAATTTGGCTTAACAAATGAAGGGTACACGGGAAAAACGATCAAGGTCCATAAAAAATCGAAATTGAGTTAATAATGCTATCTTATAGTGGGAAAGAAGTACTATCATGTGGTCTAGCTAGTAATAATAAATCATCCTTCTTGACATTCCACTACGTCAATTTCTATTAAATACACACGTAACAAAGTATTAAGTACTTAAACTTTAAATTCATTTTTCTCGAAACTTTCTAAAATGGACCTTGATCGTTATTCCCGTGTACCCTTCAAATGTTAAATTAAAAGCTGGTTTATTTTTAACGTTTTGTTAAGATGTTTTCCGTTTTTTCAACATAATTTTGTTTAAACTAAACAACACTTAACTTTAACTGTCGTTAATACTATTCTAACTACTCAACAGCAGTTGGTAATGATTTTGCATATATAAGACAACTTCTTATTGGCTGATATTATTATTTAAATTCTGTACTGTAGAGTAAGTCATGAAACATGTGTAAAATCGTAACCTGTTACAGTAGCCATGATTCATACAGTACAGAGTGTTGATAAATGAAAGTTGCATTGACTACTATTGAATAATAATAATTATTATTATAAGTATGATTATATTTCATAATGCTAAATATGAATTTCTGTTTAGAAAAATCTCAGCATTATGACCACCAGGTGACAATAAATAATTACACGAATGTGTGTGTAGTCAACTGTACACAAAACCCCGAGGAGAATTCCGTGTCATATAAAATTCTCTAATTCAGGTCTATGTATAAATTATATGTAATTTCGTCCTAAAGAAGCAATTGCTTCTGAAACATTTTATTATTTACTTACTGCGTATTTTGAAGTACTATTGACATCGGCTATAGTTGAAGAGCCAGTAACATAGAATCTAGAGTTAATAGTAGCTGGTGAATTGGAACAAGTGGCCTATTTCTGTTTGTAGGATATTCAAATCTGACTTCAATTTCTTGCCATGTTGAGATCGCACATTTTCTCAATGGATAATAGCTCAGCATCGAAATAAGCGTCAGTATGATAATCAGTTGACTTATAAAGATTATCTTTCCTATACTAATATTCCAAAATATCTTTTAAATTATATATTACCAGTCTTATGGCCGGTTTCACAAAGCTTCATTAAGGTTTTAATGATTCATTAATTTATTTACTGGTTCATTAAATCATTTTTATCTCTCATCAAGCATCTTTAGCCTAACGAACCAGTAAAATTATCATTAAATTTAGTGATAGAAATTTCCGTCTTTAAATTTTTAATTATTCATTAGTTGCAATATAAAATGGCGGAACGTTTCGACGCAGAATTGTTATATCTGGAACTGATCGAAAATTAAGAGTCAAATGGAGATAATGTTAACCATTTAAAAACCGATCATTTTGAAAATTTGAATGACACAAAAATTCACAAAAGATACCGCGTCACGAAGATCGTGGTACCGGTACTCAAAATTTTAGAAGAAACTGATCATAGGTTAGAATATCATAAAAACGGCTGAGACAAAGCTGAAACTAAACATACAACTGAGTTTTATTTTAAGTCATGAAAGTGATTATTATAACTACATACCGATACCTAAGAAATATTAGTAAATTAATATGTAATGTGCATTCAAACATAACAAAACTTAATTGGTATATTAACTTTCATTTATTAGAATTATATTATAGGTAGCGATAAGATATGTTTGCACTGGCTTTAAAACAGAAGCGAAAGAGCTGGATTCTTGGAATTTATAATCGTTTTCTTTCCGATGAAAATTTAATTTTCCAGCAGGATAATCATCCCGCGCACACCGCCATAAACGTTCAAAGACGGTTCACGGAAAAGCATGAAAAAGTGGAGGATTGACAAATATCGAGACATCCTACCTCAAAATCCAGATTAGTTCTGGGATCAAGTTCTGGCTACCTGGGAAGATTTCGCTAAGGACCAGAACTATTTCCGCGATCTGGTGGACTCAATGCTCCGAAAATGCCAGGCAGTGATAGACGCCGGTGGCATGTGGACAATGTATTAGATCCACATGTGTATTTCTTTTATTTTTCTTTAATTTGTTTGTTTATCTTTGTTTTATTTCGGGAAGAAAATTGATCTCCCAAGAATTTTTTTAATTCTCCTAGTGGAGCCAGAGTTGCGAAATAATTCGTTCCAGTACACAAAATTAAAAAAATGAAGTAAGGTAACATGTATAAAAATTAGTTACATTAATAAAAAAAAAAGTTATCGCCGAGAATCGAACACGGGCCCCAGGGATGGCAAGCCAACTCGCTACTGACTGCTCCATCGGAGAGAAATGACGTAATCAGCGCGACGGGGCACATATAGCTGCTCGGCTTGAATTCTACGGAGACAGCGCACATATAAACGTACTCGTGTAAATATTTTAATGTTCAGTACTAGTTAATGTTTCATTTGGACGGATTTACTGAAGCTTGGTGAAATCGGCCCTTACTCTAAACATTCCTCAAAGAGAAGCATAACATATTATTTTCACAACTTCTGTCTGAACAGCTGTGGTGTTATCCGCCATGTTTAAGTGTTTTTAAATGAGTTAACGGCCTGAAATCCTACATTTAAAGTTAACAAACGATTAAGAATCTGTTAAGCCAAACTGGTGTTGAACAAATGGAAAAAACTGTATTTAACAAACTGTTGAAGGTTTAACAGTCGTTAAGTGTTCTAACAATACTTGGACAAACCGGCCATAAGTCACTTTTAAATTTAACAGTCGCTGACGGCAGAGATAAAATGTAAGATCTGTAGAACTTTGAGGCAATGCTAAGTGCGCGATTAGGAACCAAAGGGTGTGTTTTGTTTTCCTGAACTTCAAGACAATGCTAACTCATTTGAAGTTTGTGTGACTATAACCTATATATATTTTCGTTTGTTTTTATTTTATTTATAATTTCATTTTTATATTATTTTATTTTTATTTCTGGTGATGTGGAAGAGAAGGCCTGATGGCCTTAACTACGCCAGAATAAATAAATAAATAAATACAAATAAAAAAAAAATTTAAAAGTAAGGCGCGTGATAAAATGTTTTCCTTCGTTGCCTGATGTACAGTTGTTTTAAATTGAGTTAATCCTTTCAGGCATTTGGCTAAGAAGTTCATTAATTCATGTAAGTGACGCTATGTAAACATTCATCTTTATGGACGAGGGAAGCTTATTAAAGACAATTCGTTTTGGTTGTCTATAGTTGAGTTTCTGAGATTTCCGAAAAGTCTAAGAATCAGTTTAAATAAAAAAGAAGCAAAAAGCACAACCCGGGCAACACCGGGTACTTTCAGCTAGTTTTCTATAAAATTAATATACTCGTGCGCTATTTCTAATAACAAATAGGCATATTTATCTTTCTCACTGAAACTTCTGTTTCTGATTTCTTTCTGGTTCATATTAGTCTATATTTATTGCAAATTTTGACAACAATAAAAGCAATGCCTCACATCAGCCTAGCAGCCGATGTTCACTTTTTTTCATTCACGTACTATTGCGTCACTTGTAAAATCCAAAGATGCTTGGTTAACGATCAAATAACTAGTGGACCGTTAAATTCCTTTTCTGCAATCCGAAAATCCACTAACTTTTAAGGTCAACTAACTAATCGAGGAATACATTATTTACAGGTCTGTTTTCTTGCAACCCAGCATTAGAATCTCACATACGGGTTTTCGATATTATGTTAGATTAATTCTTATGATATGACGACCCAGCTAATGATAATTTAACCCTTAAATTGGCAAAACTTCATTTCTCACACTAGTTTATTAAGCCGTGTCGGACTGTAAAGAAAACAACTATCGCAATGTCCATATTTTATATGTCGTACAATATTACAGTATTGTGAAATTTTAATTTTCCTATCAATATGTTTTCTTCTATTGTTCTATTAAAATTATAGCATATAGCCTATTAACATGTTGTATCTTATAGGATACTTTTTGAATTTAAGAGTTAAGATTAATCCACAAATGTAGTTTTATATGCATGCAATAATATTTTAATTAATTATATATAATAATAATAAGTTGTCAGTCAAATACACTTTTCAATTTGTGAGGTCAGATAATCTGTTACATTATTATTATTATTATTATTGTTATTATTATTATTATTATTATTATTATATATAAATATTAATTGTATTTCACACTTTTCTGAACCAACATGTCTTTCAAATGATATTTTAGCCATATTTTGAGGGAACTTGTCTGTAACTTTGCTTAAAAATTTGGTAATATGTGATTTTCTCTTGTACTCCTGCCTGTTCTCCCTCACAAGAAACTAACGGTAATCCCCCATCATTACTGGATCCTTACGACCTTGGTACCTCTTCTCCATGATGGAAATGTCTTGATGAAACCGTTCCCCTTGTTCATCACTAACATCACACAGTTTTTCCGGAAAAAAGTATAGATGTGAATGAAGGAAATGGATTTTCAAAGACATTCGACAAGCCATGTTTTTGTAGAATTTCAACAAATCTGACGCCAAACTTTTATAGTTTTCTTTTTTTGTGTTTCCGAGAAAATCACACAGGCCGAGCTGTTAATACAAAAGTTTCTAAATTTTTCTCAAACAATTCGTCCTCCATGAGTTTTCTGATTTGAGGTCCAATAAAAATCCCTTCTTTCAATTTTGCGTAAATTAACTGTGGAAAATTGCCTTGTAAATATGCAAATCCACTACCGTCCTTGTGTGCCTCAACAAAATTCATCACCCCAAGTTTTATGTGTAAGGGAGCAAGAAGACTCTTATTTAAAATTTAAATTATGGTTTATTTAACGACACTCGCAACTGCAGAGGTTATATCAGCGTCGCCAGTGTGCCGAAATTTTGTCCCGCAGAAGTTCTTTTACATGCCAGTAAATCTCCTGACATAAGCCTGTCGCATTTAAACACACTTAAGTGCCATCGACCTCTGCCGGGATCGAACCAGCAACCTCGAGCATAGAAGGCCAGCGCTATACCGACTACGCTACCGGAGGCCGACGAAGAATCTTATCAGGCTGAACAAATGGTGTTTGTTTTACATTGCTTTCCCCCGGAACATATTCCTGCCGCTTGTCCCATTGTTGTACTACATAATGTTTTTCTCTAGCACGGCTGTTCCACAAACACACACACAAAAAAAAAAAAAAAGTGAAGTCCTCTTGCAAACCAAGCAGCAAACCAATTTCCTTAAGGTCACCACATATCTTACAACAATGAGCCTCATATTTTAAAACACACACAATCTTAGCCATACTTTCATACGATGTAAGTGTAATGGAACGGAGAAAAATTCTCTCCGGCGCCGGGATTTGAACCCGGGTTTTCAGCTGTACGTGCAGATGCTTTATCCACTAAGCCAAGCCACACCGGATACCCCCCGGCGCCGGACAGAATCGTCTCAGATTAAGCTCCAACTCTTGGGTTCCCTCTAGTGGCCGCCCTCTGCACTACGTCATAGATGTCTATGAACGTAGGACCAAAGCCCACACATGTGCTGAGGTGCACGCGTTATGAGTGACTAGTTGGCCGGGATCCGACGGAATAAGCGCCGTCTTAAATCACGAAGCGATTTGCGCATATCATATATATTAATGCACCGAAGTACATATGATATTTCCATGCAGATATTCTGCCGGGGGGTATCCGGTGTGGCTTAGTGAATAAAGCATCAGCACGTAGAGCTGAAAACCCGGGTTCAAATTCCGGCGCCGGAGAGAATTTTTCTCCTTTCCATTACTCTTACATCGTATGATGACGCAGAATATCTGCATGGAAATATCATATTTACTTCGGGACATTAATATATATATATATATATATATATATATATATATATATATATAATACATACTTTCATAACTTTCTTTAAGACCTACAGAATGAAAAACCAGAACAGATGGAAATTCATTACAATTATGAAGTAACACTGCTTTTAAGCTAAACTCAGATGAATCTATAAAAATCGCCAGTCATCTGGATTATGCTCAACTCCTAGTACACTCATTAAACCATTAATATCTACACAGAAACCCATGTTGTCCTCCATAGCAAAATATTTTCAAATGTCTGATGTCTATTTCGAAACTCCGAAATTTTTGCACCAGGTGCAAGTAATTTCTATTGTTGTAACCTAAAACCTAGAAGTTCAGATTCTTCTTTCGACAAATTTAAGTCAGTGCCAAATCATTCAAGTCTACAAAATGTCTTTCACTTTCAGAATTATCTGATTGAAAGTCAAGATCTTTTGAAGTAGAACCCTCTGGCTCCGGGAGCAACTCAGATTGGGGATCACTATTTCTTTCACCATTACTATCACTACTCCATGTCTTACGGAATACAGGTCCAGGCAATTCCTCGCTATGTGAAACAGGTCGCATGGCGGAAGGTATATCTGGATACTGAATACCGTGTTTACTTTTCCTACACATGTCAGATATATTTGTCATGCAGAAGTAACAATAATTAATATGATTTGTTAGTTCTCTCCACACCATAGGTACAGTAAATGGTAATGCTTTGAGTTTGTCATGTAACCACAATCCAAGATATGTCGTACAACATAAGTTAAATCACGTTTTATGCAAGAAATAATATACTTTACACCCCCATTAGAAGTGCCAGACCGGTCTCTACCTGGGTGTCTCTACTTCTAGAAGAAAAGACAAATTTATTACCGGTATCCTGATAACTGACAGAGGCTTGGTTAG
Source organism: Periplaneta americana (assembly GCF_040183065.1). NCBI lineage: Eukaryota > Metazoa > Arthropoda > Insecta > Blattodea > Blattidae > Periplaneta > Periplaneta americana. The sequence goes on from NC_091130.1 coordinate 66,001,735, forward strand.
ATAGTATAACAAATAACACATTTTAATCTTTACATTTTGTAAGTATGTAAGTAATCATTAGAACAGGAATAACCAACATATGATACGCGTGTTACCAGATCGCACGCGAACTCGTTTTCGATGTGGGATATCTACAGTATTGTGGCAACCATGCTGGAATGTTCTCGCTGTTTCCTATCGTCGAACACGCGTCCGGCAGAAGGAGGGCGAGATCGGCATTCGCTGGGCTCGGCAAAGGAAGTTGCGCACGCATCTGGTGCAAGGGCATGTGCGGTGTAGTGCGAAGCAAAGGGGGGAAGCTGAAAGTTTCGAAAAGCCACGCGAACCGATTGTTGTAACGAGATTGTTCTCGAAATCGTAGTTTCTGGAAAGTGTGACTTACTAACAAAATAAAAGCGCGAGCAGTTCAGAATTCAGTCAGTTTTTGTGAAGCAGCAGTGAGCGTCAAGACGGAAGCAACGAGACCAGAAGGCTTTGGTTCGACGTGAGTGAACTTGAGTAACTGTAGCAGCGCCCAGGCGGAAGCAACGCGCCCAGGAGTCTTTGGTTCGGTGTGCAGTGAACTTTATCCGAAACTCTTGCGTTCGAAGTTCAGTAGATTTACAGAGACGTAAATCTTGGGTTCGATATACTGTGAACTTGAGTGAATGAGCTAGAAGAACTAGCCAAGGCAAACGAACTGTGAACTGAGAACTAACAGTTTTGTTTTGTAAATAGTGCTTTGTGAACATTAGTTGAGATTAGGAGTACATTGTTGTCCTCAATAATCCAAGTGAATTGTCATTGTCGTCTGTGGAGTGTAATAACGAATACTGTGTTGCTGTGTGGAGTGAAATACCCATTGTTGACGGGAGTGTTTAAATTCAGAAATAGAAAGCCATTATTGTTGTGAATAAAAGTTACATTATTGTTTGAATTAAGAGTCACAATATCTAAAAATTGTAACGTGATATGGCATTTTAAGCATTGTTTTCAGAATCTATGCATGCAAATGGACTAAAAACAATGGAGGTAAATTTCATATTGGGTAGTGTAATTATCATGTAACAGTTTACAAAATATTCATTATAGAGTAATAGTAAAGTAGGATTTTATTCACGAGTGGGATATTTAAATCCGAAAGTGATAATTTCTACAAGTGCATGAATCTGTTTCCTCTTGTATGGCTTACATTATTTTATCCAATATGATGTTAAAGGGATGTTATAATAAGTTATTAATCAATATTTATTATATAAAGTTATCCTTTATTATATTCATATTGCTTTTGCTAGGAACGAGTGGCTAGAATTTTATAAAGTTTCATGGCTACGGCACCGAGTAACTAAAACAACAAAAATACGAGTGGAAATATCCACTCCTTGTTCTTAGTAACGGTAACATGGTATTAAAGGATAACTTCGTGCATTAAATATCAACACAGGAACGGGGTGTTTTATTAGGAAGTGTTGGCTAAAATAAATTGCATAGATAAAAAAGCCTTCATTCACTTTTTAATTTGCATTCAGATCTGTGTTGTCTATCATTTACAAGTACTCAGTCATTGGCATTTACTGTCACGCGTCAACGTGACTTACATTTTGAGTCTAGCGCAGGCCCGTAGATGAATATTATTCAACGCTGAAGTATGCAAGAAATGGTAAATCGAACTAGTGCTGACATATTTTGGAAACTTTCCATTAAGTTTGTTGTGATCACTCTGTGAAAGGAATGGCTGGAAGAGTCTTTTCATTCAGTAAAGAAAATATAGGGCGTAACAATATCACTAATAAATATTATCATAACTTGGGTTGTCGGTTTCCGGGGTTTTGCCGCGTCGTCATTGCTTTTTAGAAGGTGACGTTTCGACCATCTTACTGTGGCCCTCTTCAGTGCTGTACAATACGATTATTTAGTCCTGACAGTCGCCGGAGATGTGCGCCTGGGTGAGGCGAATCCATTTATTTACGCCAAGGGGTGTTTGGGTTATTCACTCGCTTGCCTTCGGTATGTTTCCAGTACAATTAAGCTGTACTGCATTCCTTTACCGATTGATCGCCCTTACCTCTAATCCGGAACTCTCCCCACTCCTCCTATTATTTCCCTTCTTTCGCGTCGCTGAACTGTCAGGACTAAATAAATAATCGGTCTGTAGATGAGTTCTGACCGTTTACAAGGATGTTATACGGCTACTCCTGTGTTCCTGTCGATCGCTGGTTGGTTGGTTCTTCTCTCTCTCTCTCTCTCTCTCTCTCTCTCTCTCTCTCTCTCTCCCTCCCTCCCTCTCCTGTAATTGGTCCGATGGTTGTCCATTCATTGTGCGTAATCCACAGCATCTCAGGAAAAAGCGAGGTGACCTTGATTGCTGGTGTTCTGTCCTGGCCTTTCATGAGGAGCGTATTTGCATCTACCGCGTTGCAGGAAACTGAGTTGAGACATTATCCTAACTTATTTATTCGATTCTACAACAGATGTGTTTCGTAATAATGAAAGAATCTTACAAGCGAATCGAAAATACAGGGACATCATTTTATTTTTACTAACATTTCTAATATTAACCTGGCTATACCTTTGGATTAACGGTTGAGAACCGGAAACACCGTTTGCTACTATCTTCCACGATTGGAGTTCGATGATACTGGCGTAAAATACAAACAAATCACTTTACTAGGTATAGGACGGAAGAAAAGTAGTTCATCCATTTACATAAACTAGGAAATATCGCAATTTTGAGTTTGATAATTATCATTAGGTTTTTGTTTAATCAAAATACAGTACAGTATTAACAATGAGTGTTCTTACTCAAGAACTGAGTTATCCATGAGAACATATTCATTATGTAGTATATATTATACTGTCTACAGCACATTAGCGTGCAATATAGAGAATGTAGTTAAATTGAAAAATAATCATAATTGTGAATATTTTAACACATTTTTTAAAATGGTCGCCGTTCATTTCGATACAGGCTTCAGTTCTTTTGTCCATATTAACGCACTATAGACTATTGTACCTAATTCCAATTACCAGTTTCGTCCTTCGTACTAGTAACTAATGTTGAAATAATTCTGTACTACTCTATAAAAGAGTACCTTACGTACTGTAAATTCAATCTTCACTTCTGCCCGATCCGAAAAGATAAAATTACTCAGACATGCTCTCTACTGTCCGTCCAAATGGTTATGTAGCAGGATCATAGAAAGGGGAGAAATCACGTGACAGTTGATTACTTAACGAGGTCCTTTTATTTAAGTTATTTTAAACAGTTGTATAATATTACGTAGACGTTCAATTCCTAACAGAAATTAATGTTTTCAGAAAAGAGCTAAGTCAGCCAAGCCACCAGTCTTTACAGAGGGGCGAGTAGAAGCAGGTGGGGGAAATCGGGATGCGACGTAGGCAAACGGACGACAGTACCTGTGCGAAAATATGATTCGATATCTAAAGCTCTTTCGTCACTGGAAAACGCAAACATATTTCTGGAACGTACTATACTCACTAACTCAGTACTGTTTACTATATGCGGCCTTTGTTCTTTGTGGAGAACAGTTGGAACTTCATTAGTAGAGGGGATGGGAGTGAAGTACATTCAAAAACTCAGGTACAATAAAAATTGAAGTAAAAATAAAATGATATCCCTCTATAAGTGATGTAGGTACACAATTATTATTCTATTACGTATGAATGAAGAACACATTTTTGTTGTTATACGTTGAGGGAGAAATAGCCTATGTGTTCATTATACTTCTGAATGCATTTTCACTATCTTAAAACGATGACCACTGACGCAAAACAGTGCAGGAAAATTGTAACGGTTTTGACTTACGTACTTACGTCTGAATTAAACACACAAAATGTTTGAGTATAACTCTCTGTTTTGGAGATACTTCATGGTTTCGTGTAAGTAGTTTCACGAACCCCAAGTTTAAGATCAATGTTGTCAGAAAATTCTCGGAGAAAACTTTCTATTTCTGTCTACTGCAGAGTTCACATTGATTTCGCGATCTGAACGACAGTTTCAAGGCTTCAGATTTTTCAGTGTTGAACTTCATACTCCTGACTTCCTGGCCTCCTTTTCGTTACAGAGGTGAACAGTATTGACATTTATCCTTTGCTTGAGTAATAATCTTGTCACCCGACCGAAGTGCACTACGAGTCGTATATTCCTGGTCTGCCCGCTTCTACTCGTACATTCTTATCTTATCATATCGTAAAATATATAGTTGTAACTAGTGAAAGCCAATCGTGTTTTCTTGACAGACTTAACTATATAGCAGTCCAGCTGTCAATACTTCTGTTCGTTCCTTTGTCCGTCCGCTCCTCTATCCATCATTCCGTCCGTTCCTCTCCGCCTGTCTCTCACTATGTTCGTATTTCCTTCCGTCTATCTGTCTTTCGTTCCCGTCGCCTATCCACTTTTTATTCCTGTTCTTCTGTTTTTACTTCCATCAGTTTTTCTAACTGTTCGCCTTTTCTTCCGTTAGTTTGTCCGCCTTTCCTTCTGTCAGTTTTTTGCCTTTCCTTCCGTCAGTTTGTCCGCCTTTCCTTCCGCCAGCCTGTTCGCTTTTCCTCTCGTCCATTCGTTCGTCTTTCCTTCCACCATCCTGTTTGTCTTTCCTTCAACCAGTATGTTCGCCTATTCTTCCGTCAAACCGTTCGCCCCAGTATGTTCGCCTTTTCTTAGATTCATCTATTCGCCTTTTCTTCCGCCAGCCTGTTCGCCTTTCCTTCCGTCAGTCTGTCCGCTTTCCCTTCCGCCAGCCTGATCACCCTTCCTTCCACCTATATTTATTTTTATTTTAGTAGGTTATTTTACGACGATTTATCAACAGCTTAGGTTATTTAGCGTCTGAATGAGATGAAGGTGATAATGCCGATGAAATGAGTCCGGGGTCCAACACCGAAAGTTACCCAGCATTTGCTCATATTGGGTTGAGGGAAAACCCCGGAAAAACCTCAACCACGTAATTTATTCCGACCGGGAATCGAACTCGGGCCACCTGGTTTCGCGGCTAGACGCACTAACCGTTACTTCACAGGTATGGACTCCACCTGTATGTTCGCCTTTCCTCCCACCAGTAAGTTCGCCTTTTCTTCCACCGTATGTTCGCCTTTCCTTTAGCCACCGTGTGTGTTTTCCTTTCCGCCAGCCTGTTCGCCTTTCCTTCCACCAGTATGTTCGCGTTTTCTTCCGCCAGTCTGTGTGCCTTCCCTTCCGTCGCCCTACTCGATTTCCTTCCACCAGTATATTCGCCTTTTCTTCCGTGCATCTATTCGCCTTTCCTTCCGCCAACTTGCGCGTCTTCGCTTCCGCCAGCTTACGTGTCTTCCCTTCCACTAGCCTATTAGCATTTCTTTCACCAGTATGTTCGCCATTCCTTTCGTCAGTCTGATACCCTTTCCTTTCGTATTCTGATAGCCTTTCCTTCCGTCAGCCTGTTCACCTTTCCTTCTGCTAACCTGTTCATCTTTTCTTCCGCCAGTCTCTCCGCCATTCCTCCCGACCGTCTGTTCGCCTTTCTTTCTGTCAGTCTGTTCGCCTTGCCTTCCGTTCGTCTGATCGCCTTTTCTTCTGTCAGTGTGTTCACTTTTCCTTCCATCCTTCAGTTCGTCTTTCCTTCCCTCCGCCTGTCTTTTCGCCCAGACTAAGTAATCTTTTCCTGCCCTCACATGTGTCTTTCCTTCTAGCCGTCTTTCCTCCCGTACATCTTGTTTCTAGAAATCATTCTCGTTAATTCATTCGTGGGGTTTAGCAATACTTTTAAATTTGTCTATTCTTCTCACTGTCCATAATAATTCTCATCCATGCAAGTCCGTGAACATGGTCGTTGGTTTACATTATTTTAATTGGGTTTCTATTTTTGGTTTCACTTCTTGATGTTTTATAGTACCTTGCATGGAATGAAACTGAGCTCTTTATTATGAGTCTTCAGTTCTATACTTATATGTACATTTTAAAAATTAAATGTTCAAGATATAAACTTATTCAATTTTTATTTCTAGGTTAATTCCTGAATAACATTTTCTTGTAAAATTCATTATTGTTGTTGCTTCTGTAGATATACACATTTCTATAAGGAGATATCCCTTTCTGTGCCTGATGTGCAAAATTCCAACTTTTCAATGCTGTGCTTTTCCAGAAACATTTTTCAGAAATGCAAAGAAAACCCCTTCCGTTTCAGTCAACTAAGCCTGTCAGGCCAGGTATCACTATTGATCGTGTTTACCAGCAGTCTGTGGTTGCTGTGTTGCAGGGCTGACCAGCTGGCGGCCCAAGGATCGCAAAACATGCAAACAAGCACACTGGCTTGGGGCTATAGCTAATTGATGCGCCATAGTCATAAGCGGGTGGTGTGGGCATACACTGTTGCATTCTGCGGAAATCCTGCATCCAAAATCAAGATGACCATTGATTAAGGATTCATAAAGGCGCAGTTCAATACGCTACAGCGGGTAGATTCATTTATATACTAATTTTCTTCTTATAAAAGAATAACTGCTTGCTGGCACTCAGAATACAAGTAGTGCAAGTCTAAAAATAAAACATTTGTTAATTTAACGTTTAATAGGTACAGCAGTGTAAGAACTTTCTAAGCGAATAATAATATGAATCTATTATTTAATGATTTTGCAGTACATTGTAGCACTTTACCACAACACTGAAACAGATTGCCATTTTTTTTTCAAAAGACAAGTGAAACAAGTTCACTTCACTTAGCAGCCTGTGTTATTTACTTTGCGGTTTGTTCTGTTATTCAGTAATTAATGTTATTTTTATTTGTGCGATGAATTGAAAAATTATTTCAATCAAACTTAATGGATCGTGAAGAGTTATCGGTACCGATTCAACTTGGAAGCAAGTGAGATACTGAAAATGAAGGTAAAGAAAAAAAACAATACAGGTAATTAGTAATATATTAGTTACATTATGGTTATGTTACAACTGTGTTTCATTTCGTTTTAAGCAACTCCTCAAGTGACAAACTATTGTTCTTATGTGTGTAGATTATAATGTGATTGTTAATATGCGTAAAACATTGCACAAAAGTAACTTACGGTATATGAAAACAGAATAGAATATAAACTTAATAAGTCTTTTTGCAGGATATTATTGTAACTTTTTTTAATTAATACAGATAGAGAACTGTTAAAATTGTGTGTCAAGTGAAACACATAAGCAAATGATTATTTTAATGTACGCTGATATTATTGTCATGTGAAATATTCCAACATTTTGGAAGTACAAGTGAAGTAAGTCCACGGTTTATTTCTCATTATTCAATTTCAGCCATAAATTTTGTTTCAGGTATTTATGTTTCTATGCTATATGTAAAAGAGCATTTTGTATTTATAAATAAATGTACAATGGATGAAAAATTGTGCTAACCAACTGGGACTTTTATTTCCAGAGTAAATTAAAAGATGCAGTATACAAGACAAATGCACACATTCTGGAAGAACTGAAACTTAATATCCGTCATGAGATTACCACCATTTGTCAACGAGAACTTCAGAGAGTGCTGGATAGTTGCTTAAAGAGGTGACAAAAATGTGTGGACGATAGCGCAAATGCCGCTCTCGTTCGCATTGCATCGACTCATCCTGTATTTCCATTTACTGTGAAAGGTGATGCTACACTTCGACACTGATTTCGGTTTCTTCTGCCACTGTAGTTAAACCATCGTTTGTTTGTTTTTTTGTTTTTTTACTCTTCTTTCTTTCTTTCTTTCTTCCTTCCTTCCTTCCTTTCTTTCTTAGTTGCTTCATATCTCTTTTATATCGTTTACGCCGACACAATCAATGCAAAGTTACCTGGATATATTATACAGAGAGAACCGCAAGTAATGTCATTAATAGACAGTGGATGCGGGATGACTTATCGTTGAATGTAAGTGCACATTTACTATATGTTACATTTTTTTCATTCAGACCATTGGCTGAACAGGTTTTAAACGTAAGCAGACGACGTCAACATGCTACTGTATCTCCGTACAGTCAGAAGGAAAAGAAAAATAACGTACTGTAGTACATACCTTGCAAGGTTCAGTCCTCGTCATCAATGATGCAATTACCAGCGTTGCAGTATACGACGATATATTCTCGTAAGTTGTCAAAGCTGAATCGTCTTTGCCTATCGCTTAATCAGTTTTTGTATCGAGAGAATTTCTGAAGAAAACCTATAAAATGGGGATCACTCAATTTCTTTAGAGGAATATTTGCACTGAGCATCATGTTGCACGTGTCGTTTAGACCCGCACAACTAGATGATGATGATGATTATGATGATGATGTACTGTAGATGGTTCCTCAGATTTCATTTCAACGCATTTCCTGTGCGATGTACTATTGCAATGTTTCTCTATAGCCTGAGTTGTTCTGGTTTTTATTTCAATTTTACATACATTACACACGATATTGTCTTCGTTAATACATAAAATGGCACACTCATACTTCTTAATTGCATTTCGTATCTCTGAGCGAATTTAACGTTTTTCCATTATGAATGGATCAGCACAACATATTCAACGCGTATTAAATACTTGACCAGGATAACACAACTGCACACATTGCGTTGCAATGTTACTATGAACAGATCGGGGTTCATTCGTTTTGTACGCTGCTGTACTCACCAGGTACAGCAAAGACGGACGGCGCGGCACGTGCCATATAATCTGATACGAAACAACTTCACTTTTCCTTAAGTCATCCGCATCCACTATCTAGTCATTCATTTCAGGGTAATATTCTTTAAGATATTTCAAACTAAAAAGTTTAATACAATTTTGCTTGTTTTTGCTTCCTTTTCCAGATAAAAATTGTTTTATATGAAACGTTTCATAGCGCGTTTAGGGAAAGCCATTAGTTGAATTCCCAATATGCTCAGTTAATTTAAAAGAGCAGTGTATTATGATAATAAATGACAGAAAGAATTTTAGTTTTGTCATTTAAATGTGCAGAAATTTTATTTGAACAAGTGTAACACTGAAAAATTCCTTTGCCTAATAAAAAATTACTTTTGTTCAGATCAAATTTCTGCACATTTAAAGGAAAAAAAAAATATTTCAATCATTTATTATCATAATACACTGCTCTCTTAAACTGACTGAGCATATTGGGAATTAAACCAATGACTTTCCCAAAACATGCTATGAAATGTTTCATATAAAACAATTTTTACTCAAAAAAGGAAGCGAAAACTTGTAAAATTGTATTCAACTTTTTTGTTTTAAATGTGTAAAAAACAATAACCCCTTGAAATTAATGACATTACTTACGATTCAACCTGTATAATTAACAGTTACGCACGAGGGTCTTTCCGAACATGGAGCTAACATAATCCAGGATCACCATCTAAAGAGTGAAGGACATTCACAAAGTAAGGAACAAGCACCCAGTCCCGTAACATGAAGGTAATTTTCTTCACTAGCGACGCCGGAAATCGAACCCGGGTTGTCTGGTCAAGTAGCACGTACCACTGACTCACCATGGCAAACCATTAATTTAATCAGTATGATATATTTGATCAATATCAAATAATTCTCTCTGTTCAAAAGTGTTGTTAAGTAATAGGCCTATGTATAACTCTATCTTCCTTCGGGCGTCCCGTAAGCGCTCCCATAGCAACACCCTAATTCAATTGTACATTTCACATCAAAGCACTATCAACATTCCACCTGAACCAACGCTATCCCAAGAATAACAACACAGAAATAATTACCTATGTTGCTGAAGCCCTGCAGCTCTTTTCATTGGAAGCCCTCATCATTCCCAGAGTGGAAATTTCCTTCTCGAAGGAACGTCAGGGAACAAAAGTAGCTACAAATATCTTCCTCTTCCCTCGTTTTATTACAACGGAGAGCAAATAATACATGCTTATCACAGACAATATTTCCGATATGAGAGGCCGACTATTGAAATTTCACAATCCTGCAATTCAATGAACTCTACTTTTTTCGAGTGCGTAACCTCCATATAGCTGCTCGTAACCAGGAAACCGTCATAGCTTGCAACACTAAACAAAAGACAGCAGCTAGGTGGGTGGCGATGGTCCCCTTCTGTTACTACTTCAATCTAAATTCAAGTCTGCGCCTGCAAGCTGAATCATCAACCCCCACTCTCACTCTCTCCTTCCTCTCTTTCTCCCACAGTCTCTCCCGCTGTCAGTTACAGAGAGACAATGTTGGAGATACAAATAGGGTTGAATCGTTTTAGTCTGGTTTCCACAAAGCAAATGGACAGCATCTATTCATCAATGACTGAAGCATTCTACTGACTCATTACTCAATGGGCTCACTGTTACAATTGCTACGACACATTACGAACACACGTAAGTTTGCCCAATGACTGGAGTCACGAAACTTCAATCTACAGACAAGACTTCGAGAGGTTAATGTGGTGAAACAAAACTAATGAATGTCGCTTTCTTAAAACATTACTGTTTCTTCTCCTATCTACAATGTTTATGCATTTATTTTCTAAAACGTTAATGCAGAAAGTAGTGGGAAACTAGTGTACCTCTTGAACAGGCAGCGCATTTTCGTTCCCTAACGTACAACGGATCGAGTAATTTCTTCTGGTAGCTACATCTATTACGTCATGTGGATTCATAAGCAAGGTCGAATTGCAAGAAGGTACGCATGGGGTCATTAAATAATAATTATGTAATGTATTATAAATATGCTTCTGTAACGTCATATGACGTAGAAACAACATTATCTTCGTTTAAACAAATTTGATGTGATGTTCGTAAAAGATTTGCATTTCATAACCTCAGAATATATGTGTTCGTTCACTGCAACTGGATAGGTTTTGATAAATTAATTATTTGAACATATTGTGTAAAATATAAATATTGATACTTTGTATATTGATTTTTGTTATTATTTTATCCCTGTAACATAATGTGATGTAGGAAAAAAATTTCCTTAGCTTAAGCAAATTTTTACTGGCAGTTATAGTAAAAGATATGAATTTCATAATCTCAGAATATATGCTTTTGTTCACCGTAATGGAGTTGATTTCGTTAAATGAATTAATTGAATATATTATATAGAGAGTATATATTATTAATTGATCTACTACAAAATTAGCCAAAAAGCTACAACAGTTTCTTAATAATATGTGCATTAGATTTATATGCAGCATTCAGAAATATGACTATATTCCGAACAGCTGTCGTGACTTTGAGTTTATAACCGTGGGAAACTTCACGCGCTGTGTCAAATCTTGCACATTCCTTGTCCAGTTTATCTGTGACGTCGGTTTCAGAATCTCTAATCTCTTCACAATCTCGACACTAGATTGCAACAACAAACTTTTCTTCTTATACCTACGCGCAGAACATGTCGTTATTCTCAATCTTTCACCTCTCATATCTGAAATCTTCTTTCTGCCGATATTAGAACCTGTCGGAAGCTATAGTCTTTCAAAATTAGAATACACAATCACCTACCTAATTAAACTGACATAGTAAATTATATTAATATAAAACTGGTAAGCAATATTTAATAATATGAGCTTTGTTTTCAGACTTGCTTACTGACTTGATTTTCTCTTAATATGTGAAATAATGACTATATAATTAAAATCTAAGTAGTTTATAAATGATAGTTCTGAGCAATTATAATTATATTATATTTACATTTCTAATGTATTTCATATTAACCAGTAACTTAGATAAATTTAAATAACAGTACACGGTGTTTCATTCAAACCTCCCTGATTTCAATTAATCATTGCTAACAAGATATGCGGATTTATTAAATGAGACTGGTACTAAAAGAAAGAGAAACTCAAAGAATTTGTTTTTCATTTGTTTGAAGTATACGCCTGTGTGAGTGTGTGTGGTTGGCATTAGTTATGTGTTCGGCATATGTAGATTCGTATACAATCTCGATGCAATAGTTGCGACAGTTTTTACATTGGACAGACAGGCAGATCATTCCAAACTCGATACAAAGAACACATTAAAGCAATAACCAGAGGACACAATACATCTACATATGCCGAACACATAACTAATGCCAACCACAAATACAATAACATAAATACAGACATGGAAATCCTACACATACAACCCAAAAACCAAAAACTCAACACACTAGAACAATATGAAATATACAGACACACTAAAACAAACCCTAATCAAATACTCAACACACAGATCAATTTCAGAAAACACACACTATTTGACACAACTCTTCATCACACGAACGCACCCACACAACAGGCAGCGAAGTTGAGATGACGCCGAGACGCAGAAGGCTCTGAGGATGGTTTGAAGTAGCACCGAAACAGCTGTAAGCCGCACATGTTTATATAATTAACACGAGTAAGATCGCCATTTAATCAATTATTTATATTCAAGTGTTAAAAATAGTGTGCGAAAGATTCAAAATGGATAAGTATTTTGATTATAAATCGATCAAATATATCATTAATCGAGCATTCGTTGCTTTGATTAAAATTGTTTGCGTTTGTGTCGTATACACAACTTATTTTTTTACATCCTGTATTGATATGAATGTCAAGTACGCTGCAGCTTCTTGACGATTCCATCTTAATTGGTTGATAACGACTTATCGAATAAACCATCCACATTCTACTTGAAGTTCCTTTAAAAATGTATGATTAAAAATAAAATATCTGAGAGCCTATACCAGAGATGCTGTAATTTAACAATCCTTCTCAATATTTGCTTAAATGGAACTTGGGAGAACTGAACAAAGATGTTCATGAAGATGGCAATTAAAATAACTTGAATTCTCTTCTTCCCGTTTACTATGTGGATAACGATATCACATTCGTATTAGAGTAATATGAAGACATGCATAATATGCTTTGATACTTAAATGAACATCTGACCAAGCATTGGGAAATTAACTTAATAATTGCCACATTTGGTCGTAGCAATAACAGTAAACAATAGTCAAAGATATACGATTGAAGATGGATCTAGAGTTCAGTCTTACCGTAATTACATTCAACGCAAATGATGAAAAGCAGACAAAGTTCGATAGACATTGAAAATAGGCCTACATAGGAAAAAATAAACACCCAACGTTCCACTACAATTTAGACTACAACATCCAAACAGAGAAAATTACTGCAATACTTTGTAACGGAAGAGAATGCCCCCAGGATTACTGTAGCAGTTACGGAATAACGATTTCATATTGAATTAAAGAGGAAGAAATAACACAAGATGGAGGTAGGTAGATAATAAAAATGGAAGCTACAAATTTAATTAGCACGCACGTATGAGAAGGATACTAAGAGAGATGGTCCCAGAAAATAATAATTAAAATCAGCAGATAGACAAAGAAAGGTGTGACTAAAAGAATAATAGACTGATGGCATCAGACAGACAATTAATACAAAGGCAGGAAGGCAGAGGCAGGCAAAACAGAAACTGGTATAGGATGAACAGAGAATGGTATAAATTTCATCCTGAACACCGCTACATTTGAAATTCTCCTACACTTACTAATCCCAGACATCCTACTCGTTTCAGTCCCGATCCTAATCTAATTCTCAAACTTGACTCAATCGTAATTCTAATCTTAATCCTACTGCAACACGTCAAAATTCTGATCCTATTCTTAAGCAGCCAAGCAGATCCAAATCCTGATAATAATCTTAACGTTCCCAATCAGTCCCAAATTCTGACACTAATCTTGACCATCCAAATAAGTTCCAAATCCTGACGCAGATCTGAATCATCCAAATTAGTTCCAAATCCTGACACTGATCTTAATCATCCAAGTTAGTTCCAAGTCCTGGCATTGATTTTAATCATCCAAATCAGTTCCAAATCCTGACACTGATCTTAATCATCCAAGTTAGTTCCAATCCTAACACTGATCTTAATCATCCAAGTTAGTTCCAATCCTAACACTGATCTGAATCATCCAAATCAGTTGCATACTAAACTTAATACTCCCAGCATCGCCAAATCCTAATCTTTGTGCTAATTCTCTCAACAACTACCAAATCTTGATTCTGATCTTGATCCTCCCAAGCATAACCAACTCCTTATCCTATTCTTAATCCTCCCAATCCGTCCCAAATACTGATACCAATCTAATCTTCCCAAATAGTCTCAAATCCTGATATTAATCTTTATCCTCCTAACCAATCCAAAATCTGATAATCCTCCACACCAGTCATAAACCTGGTCCTTATCGTGATCCTCCGACTTATCCCAATCCTGGTCCCTATTCTTCCAATCCTTACACTATGTTTTTAACTTTCCTTACCTCGTCTCTCCTCCCACTGTACAATAATAACAACAGAAAATAAAGCAATTATATTTATTATGATGCTAGGATTAGGCTAAAATACAATTTCTTTGTTAGAAGTTTATATATTTATGGCGTTTAAAACTGATCATTTGGTATTGTCACTCATTCATTCTGTTAATTTCCGACCATAGTACCCCTGTTTATCAGTAAGTCTGAAGATAATAACGCATACTATTTAGGCCTATACTTACAACGTATCACATTTAATTCGTGTTCATAAAGAAGGAACGAAGTTATTTACAAATTGGACTGCAACGAATGACACAAACAGCGGAATAATGGAAACGTTAAAGTTTATTACAGTAAGCATAAAATTGTAAAACATGGATGTTTAATAAAAGGGTAAATTATGCAATTGACATTAGGTAAAATAATTAAATTTACTGACTTTATTGATACTGAGAAAGACTGTGGTTGATTGCTTCTGAGTTTATTAATAATTAGGTATAGGCCGACTTTTCCTCATTGAAAATAATTGTGAATCATTAGCGACAAGACAAAAGTGACAATATTCCAGTGACAGATTCGATAAAATTAAAAGGATTTTACATTTCATTGATGAATTGGTACATGAACGAAAATGTTACAAATGCCCCCAGTTTATTTTCTGCATATTTCTTATTTACAAGCTACTGCAGAGCGGGCCGTCTTCAAATATAGAGATTGTCTTCCTACAGTATGAAACGCTGGGCACTACCAAGGTGTCACTCTATATAGAAGCAGCAGCCGTTAGTGTGACTAGTTCTACATTTCTTTTTTCCAGTGCAGTGCTGTACTGTTTTCTCCATATTATTCCATTATATTGGTTTCTGGCAGATCTATGTTTTTATCTTTGTTATAAGCACCACACTGCATTTATCACCCCTTAATAGCATTTCCAGTTTAAAAGGGGTGTTAAATTAGGAATTGCATTACATTACGTCTGGTTGGAAATAACAGACAGTAACGACCTCACAAGTCTTGCACAGACTGCAACCGCTCTGGCTGGGGTTGCTAAGGAAGACCACATTGCGCGGACATGCCAGTTGGGCTTGTCTGCTGCACAGAGCTTACAAACTTTTAAACACGAGTTAGGGCAAACAGAGATTTTTCGCGGTATGTATTGTGTAACATCTTGAAACAGCATCGTTCACATAAAGAATTAAATCGTCTGACCGAAATGTGGGAAAACGTTTCAGCGATCTCGAGTTCGATTCTCGAAAGGAGAGTGAAGATTCATACCATCTAAATTAAAACTGGAGTGTATTCTTTGTAACGTAGTGAGCCGTGCCGGGGTAAAACCACGCTCCAGCCAGCACTGTGACGTACTGGTTTCCCATACCCATATAACCACACTCAAGGCTACCAATTGTGGTGTAATAGTGGGACTCTATCCCATCCGCGAATCGAAAACTATGTTCAGGAAAGCAGGGACCAAAAGGTGCAAAATCGGTGGGTTGTCTTGTGGTAACAAAATATGAACGCCGTGAACAATTCTTACAAGAACCACTTTAATTATAAATAAATAGGCCCAAGAAGAGTGGCATAACAAATACAGAAGCAAACTTCTTCTGCCCCCTCACCCAACTCAAGAGTCGGATAACAAACAAAACATTATACAACATTTTGTAATTTACAATTCATGTTGATTTTCAGACAGGCTAAGCCAATTGCTATTATATACTTGTATCAATAATTTGCAGTGATCATTCTTAATGGCTTAACAAGAAATATACAAAACAAGTTACATTATTACTGTTTTAAATATATTTTACGTAGCATTTATATACTTTCATTACAAGTGCAATCTTTTTCGCCCTCCAGGGGTATCATCAGACTGGAATAACAATATCAAATATCAAAATCAAAAGTTAAAATAAATATGTGATGACAATGTATGTGATAAACTTGTTGCTTTCAAGCAGCATTTTTACGGTCATAAATGTCATTCTCTGTATGACTAAAATAATAACACCGTCTTCTGTGGCCGAATTAACAAAGCTACAGTATATTGGTCTGAAGTGACAACACTATTTCCTAAACATAATAATTATCCCTTCTCAAAGTTCAATTTATTCAGGTATAGTACAGAAGACGGTGATATTATGTTAGTCATACAGATAATGAAATTCATGACCGTAAAAATGCTGCTTTAAAACAACATCATATAAACTAAGTAGCAAAATTTGATTTGTTATATTGAATTATTTCAAAATTACAGTTCCATGTTTGTTAAAATGTGTATATGAAAATGGTATGCAATTTGTGTTCTTTTATTTTGTGTGTTTTCGGAAAATATGTCAATTAATGTTAATTAATATAATTAATTGTAACTAAAACCCTTGTGCATCCCTCATGTTTATCGTACGGCTCGACCTCCCCCACGCGTTACCTGCACTTTGTTTACGTTTTCACTGTGCCTAAACGAGACGCTCTACTGTACACGTAAACACTGTGACAAACAACCTCGACACTAACGTCAGACAACTGTTCACTATGACTGCGCACAGTACTCTGATGGCTTAGGATCGGTTCCAACAGCGCGCAACGGGACGGTTGTCAGGTCATTTTGCGTTCTTTATTTATTTATTTTATTGGGTTATTTTATGACGCTGTATCAACATCTAGGTTATCTAGCGTCTGAATGAAATGAAGGTGATAATGCCGGCGAAATGAGTCCGGGGTCCAGCACCGAACGTTACCCAGCATTTGCGTTCTTAACGAAATGTACCTACGAGAGTAACGTCACATGTCTAAGCTCCGTTGTGCATCAACCTATTGCCGCCGTAAAGGTATCCCAAGCCCGCCGTCTATTGATCACATATGTAATGTTTGTTAACAAGCCTCTCATATATCAGAATGTCGAAACACAGAACTGACAACAAACCCTTGAACGACAGAAACAAGAGCAGCAGAATGGAAAATGGACAAAATTGGAAAGAGGAAAAGGATTGGGAAAAAGAGAGGAAAGTACAGCAGAAGATAAAGAAGAAGACAAATATAGTAGTAGTGTTGGAGGTAGTAGTCTAATATCAGTTTCAATACTAATAATACAGTCATTAAAATACTGTATATAGCTGCCGCATATACGGCATATCCTTCTTGGGGAAATGACAGTTCGCTGGCCCGTAGTCCTGCTACGCGTTCTTCCCTATTGTACTCCCCTACAGTTCTTTCTCCATTTCTTGATTTCTCTATTTTATCATTTTTTGGTGTTCTCTTTCCCCATTTCTTGATTTCTCTATTTCTTCTTTTTTAATTTCTTCTTTCTTTGTCTATTTCTCCATTCTTTAGTTCTTCTTTTCTTTTTCGATGTTTCATTTCTTTCTCGATTTCTTGAGCGCTCCATTTCATTTCTTTTCATTTCGCATTTCTTTCTTCATTTCTCTAATACTTCTATTCTTTTTTCATTTCGTATTTCTCCTCCATTTCATCATTTCTCAATTTCTTTTTTTCTTGGCGTTTTCTTTTCCACTCCATTTCATGACTCCTTTATTTCTTCTTTTGCTTTTTAATTTTTCCTTTCTTTCTCCATTTCTTGATTACTCCCTTCTTTTCTCTCTTCATTTCTCCTTCTCTACATTTTTTGATTTCTTCTTTTCTTTTCTGATCTTTCCGTTCTATCTTCATTTCTCATTGCTCTATTTTCTCTTTTCTTTTTTCATGTATGCTTTATTTATACATTTCCTGAATTCTCTAGTTCTTTCCTTTTTGGAATTGTCCTTCTTCCTCAATTTCTTGATTTTCTGATTTATTCTTTTCTTTTTTTTTAGCAGGTTATTTTACGACGCAGTATCAACATCTTAGGTTATTTAGCGTCTGAATGAGATGAAGATGATAATGCCGGTGAAATGAGTCCGGGGTCCAGCACCGATAGTTACCCAGCATTTGCTCATATTGGGTTGAGGGAAAACCCCGGAAAAAATCTCAACCAGGTAACTTGCCCCGACTGGGATTCGAACCAGGGCCATCTGGTTTCGCGGTCAGACGCGCTAACCGTTACTCCACAGGTGTGGACTATTCTTTTCTTATTTCGTTTTCCCTTTCTTTCTTTATTTCTTTATCTATTTCTTCTTTTCTCTTTCCAACTTTGTTTGCTTTCTACATTTACTGAGTTCTCTATTTCTTCTTTTATTATTTTCATTCTTCTTCTCTTCCTACGTTTCTTGATTTCTTTATTACTTTTGTTTTTTCATTTCCTCTTTCTTTCTCAATTTCTTAATTTATTTATTTATGGGTACTTTGAAAGACGAAGTCTTTCGCACGAATGCGAATACATTAGAGAAACTCCAGATTACTACCGAGAAGATTTTAATTGATGACCTTGAGTGACAACAGTTCTCGCGACATCAAGCTTGTATACGAGCAGAAGAACGACACTTGCAACATCTACTGTACGGTAGGTTTCATAATCCATTTCTGCTTCCGCCGTTGCAGGTAACATTTTACCGGCTGATGCTCGACCTGTCGACCGGGAGCCAGATCCAGTGCTACGGCAGCCATATATATTAAGGACCCTACAAAAAATGTAATTCAGACATTTGGACCCTTTATAAACATCAGGGAATTTCACATAGGCCTAAATATAAGGACAAGAGTGGAACATATCTTTCGAAGGGGTGTCCTTAAACTTATAGTAAAACCTGTACATGCATTCAGGCGGTGAATTCTATTTTGAACATTTTTTGTGAACTTTGTAATGTTCTATGTAAGATTTATTACGTTTAATTTTTATTTGAATTACGTGACTTTTCACGTAGTACTGCATACAAATTCGCATTGTAAACATGTGGAATGTATCTTGCTTTCACACTTGATTAATCGTGAACAAATTCTACCTAACCTGACATTCCAGAGACTAAGGTCTATTTAAAGGGACACTGGATCTATGTATATCGGAGGTCCTCTAGCAACGAAGGATTCTCACGAAGATTGTCCGTAGAATTTTTATACACTCTGGTTAAGAAAAGATTTTATTACAAGCAAGACTTCCTCTACGGTCTATCAGTTATTAAGCTAGCTCTTATAACGGAGGTTTACGGATTCAGACCCGGTCGAGGACGATGGATTTTAAATAGCGATTAAATCGTATATTTACATCACGTAAAATATGCCCATTCTCGATACAGAATTCAAGGCAAAATTTGTCAGCTATTTCTCAATCTCGTTGAATTTTGACAATAAATAATCTCTGTACTACTAATAGCCTACTAAAAATTCTGCATTGCAAACAAAAAATTTCTGTGTTACGGATGTAATTGAATGATTAGCATTAAATTCATATAACAGAAGGATCCACAGCCCGAAGATATGTCACATACTGTCGGTATGTTTCTTCTGAACATTTCCACACTGATACGTCATACATGTTTGTGTAAAGGCCTGTCAAAAGGAATTTAAGATATTTGTGCCGCAAATATTGTTTTGTAGTGTTTCCTTTATCGCTGCCTTTCCTGAGTTTATAGACTTACTGATGTAGTTTCAATTGCGAAACTTGCTTATCTGCGCAATTAATGACAAAAACGAAGTTAATGTTTTGTATACATTACTTAGAGAAACTAATAACATTCTAGTCGATGTGACTGCGTATACACAGAGTAGAAGTGATGTAACTGAGCAGAATGAAGATTCTACAGAATACATTTAAATAAATACATACCTAAATGTTGTAATTAAATGCATGGTTAATTAGAAAATTAAGCTGAAAGTCTGTAAGTTTGGCAAAAACTCATCGCAGTATCATCTACGAAAAAGCACAGCCACTCGGTCTGAACAGCTGAGTTCCGTCCCTTAGTCACCGCAGTAGGGTACCCAGTAGAGATGAACAAAACTAACTGCCGCTCTCGCTTGCTATGTTCGTTGCATTTGTCTTTCGAGTCTCGGCTCGTCATTCTCGCTGCGCTTCGAGTCTCGCTCGTCATTCTCGAAATAGTATTTTGTCGGCGTGGAGGAAAGATTTCGTAACTTTGAATAACACACATCACTGAAATAAATAACATAAATGTTTAAATGAGACAAAAAGACAAAACAGAACAGTATCTTAGTTATCAAAATGTTCTGGTTCTATTATAATATAATATAAATTAAAAAAAATAATTCTCAAATAAATTTGCATTTCTAAGAAACATAAAACATGACATTAATATCTTTTTACTTGATACTGCACACTTTATCTTAAACATATGAAAACAAAAATTCCTAGTCTTTTAATAAGGGCCTAGTAATTAAATAAATACTGGGGAACGGATTATTATACACTGAAAGGTATAGATGTTTCAAATAGGCTACTTGATTGTTTATACATATATAACAGTTGCCAAAGTAGATAAAAGTTCAGTCAGGTATAAACAACTGCTCACTTCGGGAGATGATCAATATCGAGTCTCGGAAGACTCACAACCAGTCTTTACGTCAAGGACGCGACGTAATACAACATTGTCGTGCGGGTTTTCGGCTTTGCGGGCTTGTTAGTCTCGTTTTCTCGATCGTTGTTCATTTCTAGTACCCAGACTTCCCAATGGCAGAAAAAAATAATACGCGTTAATAGGCCTATGTTTACTTAATTACCACGAAAACAGTCCATTTTATTTAAAATCAGCAAAGGGATAAACCATTTATTATCAGTTTTTCTACTGATAAGAGTAAAAACCAGAATCATACACATAGTACTTTTCGAGTAAACAGGGTTAACATTTAGGCGGGAAATTATTTATTTCTGAAAAAATTATTAATTTAGGACTAATATTGTAATATTTTATTGTACTCTATCCAAGGAATAAGCTGTTAAAATCTGCAGAGCTATATTACTTACACCCTGTATAGTAACGTCCATGGGCACAAATCAGGCAGACTTGTGTTCAAATCCCGGCAAAGAAACGGAGGTTTATCTACTTTCAGTCGGGAATTGGTGCATCCCTGGTCTTGTGCTCTGCTAAACTGTAACGTATGTACTTTACTTTGACAAATGTAGTATGTGAAGGCAGTATTGTAAACGAATCAGACATAGCTACGTCCTGATTAGGTTGGAACTGGCTCGAAATGCATTTGTTGCGGAAACCAGGCACACGGCTGGCATGTGTTCAGACCGGCAGCACTGCGGATGTCAGTTTTTGTGACTGCAGTCGCTTCATTCGTTCCCTGCGGGTTCACTAAGGAAATAACATCCGAAATTCTGTTATAAATCACTGCGTTCTTGAACCTAAAATCTCGGTGATGAACACAATTAAGTGTTTTTAGTAGGTTATTTTACGACGCTTTATCAACATCTCAGGTTATTTAGCGTCTGAATGAAATGAAGGTGATAATGCCGGTGAAGTGAGTCCGGGGTCCAGCACCTAAAGTTATCCAGCACTTGCTCATATTGGGTTGGGGGAAAACCCTGGAAAAAACCTCAACCAGAACTTGTCCCGACCGGGAATCGAATCCGGGCCACCTGGTTTGGCGGTCAGACGCGCTAACCGTTACTCCACAGGTGTGGACGTTAGTATTTTAAGTGGTTAGGTACAGCTTACAGCAGTAAAATTTTTGGAAATATTCAACATTTTTTTCCTCCATTACTGTATCTTGTACAATAATGAAAATTGGTATGTGTAAAACACTGTCCTTCTGCTATATGAAAAAAAAATATATTTTTTTACGATTTAAAAAAAAATATTTATATTTTTTTAAAATTCAAAATGGCGGCAGTTTACTGTGCAATGATGAAGAGTTTCCCTCATAACTCATAAACTTGTTAACTTTTTCATGTTCTCTCTCTTTTATTTTATTGCTGAAAATCATGTTTACAATATCATGCTCTTTCAATTACATTCCTTAATAAATATTTTTTTTTATTTTGTGTTAGAAAAAAATACTGATATTTGACCATTTTTTAAATGAACTTATTTTTTTATTAGACAATCTATCAACGGTAGAGAAGTGATCTTGCATCAATTGTAGATATGACATGCATAAATACACACAAAAATTTCATCACATAATGTTGTATAGTTTTTTAGTTATGTGGGAAACGATTCATCACTGCACAGTGAACTTAATTTTGAAAAAAAAAAAATTGTAAATCATTTTTTAAACCGTAAAAATATTTTTTTCACATAGCATAAGGACAGTGTTTTACACATACTAATTTTCATTATTGTACAAGATACAGTAATGGAGAAAAAAAATGTTGAATATTTACAACATTTTACTGACTGGGATGTACATAAACCCCTTAAGTGTAGGTAATTCCATACGTGAAAAATATCTTGCTTATGGAATATATTGTCTGTCCATCCATTTGTCAAATTGCAATAAGAATGAGATATGAAGACATTTCATATTTCTCTTGGTAGTGCCTGGGACAAGCAAAGATGAAAACAATAAGGTAACAGTGCTTTAGACCAAATCATTTAAGCTGTTCAAACTATTGAAATTAGAATCAGTAACATCTTGCATGATTCCCGTCAAAGAAGTGGATGTTTGTCTCTGTCTTGTAGATGGTGAAAGACTATTCATTGGCTTGGATTTGTCCTTCGTTACTTCAAGCAGTATTCTTTGCACCGTGCTCACTACAATCAGAGAGCCTTAGAATGTGTGAATGAGTACTTCAGCTTAAATTTGAAACAAAGATCTTGTCCTTGAAAAAAGAATATGATGAGAATGGTAACAACGAAGACAAGGAAGAATAAAAAGGGCGAAGACGAGCAAGTCGATGAAGGCGAGCAGCAAATCGATCAGGGGATCAAGTAGACGAGAATGAGCAAGGCAACGAAGACGATTAAGCAAACGAGAACTAATAAAGCGACAACTGTAAGTCGGTGAGAAGAAAGTCAGTAAGTCGACTCGAACGAATAAGTCTACAAGGACGAATAAGTCTACGAAGACGAATAAGTCTACGAGGACGAATAAGTCTACGACTTTACGAGGACGATTAGTCGACGGGGACGAGTAATTCTACGAGAACGAATTACTCTACGAGGACGAATAAAAGTCTCGAGGATGAGTAAGTCTATTACTCTAAGAGGACGATTAAGTGTGCGAGGACAAGTCGACAAGGACGAGCAAGCCTACGGAAACGAGCAAGTCGATGAGGACGAATAAATCGATGAGGACTAGTAAATCGCTGAGGACGAGTAAATCGCTGGAGACGAGTAAGTCGACGAGGACGAGTAAGTCGACGAGGACGAGTAAGTCGACGAGGACGAGTAAGTCGACGAGGACGAGTAAGTCGACGAGGACGAGTAAGTCGACGAGGACGAGTAAATCTATGGGACGATTAAGTCTGAGTACGAATAAATCGATGAGAAGGAATAAATCGACGAGGACGAGTAAGTCTATGGGACGATTAAGTCTGAGTACGAATAAATCGATGAAAAGGAATAAATCGACGAGGACGATTAAGTCAACGAGGACCAGTAAGTCGACGAGGACCAATAAGTCAATATGAACGAATAAGTGTATAAGAATGAATAAGCTTACGAAGACGAATAAGCCTATGGTGACGAAAAAGTCTACGGGGACGAATAAGACTAAGAAGACAAGTCAAGACGAGGAAAATAAGGGAAAGGCAAGGTGATGGATAGAAGCGAAAGAAAATGATATAAACTAAGACAAGTAAAAGAGAGAAAAGAGGAAGGGGAATACGAGAAATTGAAGAAAATGACAAATATTAAAATGACAAATAGCATCGAAGATGAAACACAGTCGAGTTGGCCCGTCAATTGGATCATTGATTGTTCTCACATTCTTGAGAGTTCAAACCTACTAACAAAGTTGAACTCGATTGAAAGTTAGGCAAGCAACGAAAAAAAATAACCGTCCTCTGAGATCGAAGTATTCAAACTATTTTAACTGCCGAAATTCGTTAACTCTACTTCGATTAGCAAACGTAAAGCGTCGGACCGAGCAATCAAATAAATTCTAGATAGGATAAAAAGAAAGAAAGTGACGGAAATAAAGACTCTGAGCCAGAATTCGTAACATGTTGATTATTACAGGTAGCACTACGAGGTCAATGCATCCATAAAGCTGCATCTACATGGTTCAACTATCCATGCGTGTAGGCATGCAAACTGGAAAGGATATTGAAATACGCAAGTTGAAATACCCGTTCAATTAAAACGCATGCAGATTTTGTCTACATGGTGCTTCGAGTTAAACGTCATCTTCACTATAATTAATTAATTAATATTAAATATCAATCGGTCCCGCGCCGAGGCGTCGCGGTCTAAGGCATCCCGCCTAGGACTCGTGTTACGGAATGCGCGCTGGTTCGATTCCTCATGGGAGAAGAAATTTTCTCATGAAATTTCGGCCAGTGTATGGGACCGGTGCCCACTCAGCATTGTGATGCACTTGGGGAGCCACGATAGGTAGCGAAATCCGGTTGCGAATACCAGCTATAGCGGCTGGGGGGATCATCGTGCTAATCACACGATACCTCCATTCTGGTTGGATGATCGTCCACCTCTGCTTCAGCATGTGGGCGTGAGGTCAGCAGCCGGCTGGCCGGTCTAGGCTCTTCACGGGCTGTAGCGCCATGGATTATTATTAAGTTATTATTAAATATCAATCTAATACTTAAGCTTACTTGATTCACAAAATTGTGGTTGAACACTCCACATACATACCTGCTTTTAATAATCTTCCATAAAGCTAATCGTACTTGGCCCCATTTTCAGCTTAAGGGGTTAGGTACAGTTTACAACAGTGAAAGTTTTGGAAATATTTAACATGTTTTTCCTCCATTACTGTGTCTTCTACAATTGAGAATTGGTATGTGTAAAACACTGCCCTTCTGCTATCTGAAAAAAAAAGAAATTTTAAGATTAAAAAAAAATTATTTATATTTTTTCCTCCAAAATTCAAAATGATGGCAGTTTACTGTGCAGTAATGAAGCGTGTCCGTCATAACTCATAAACGTGTTAACTTTTTCATGTTCTCTGTCTTTTAGTTTATTGCTGAAACTCATGTTTACAATATCATGCTCTTTCAACTAAATTCCTTAATAAAAAATATTTTTTAAATTTTGTGTTAGAAGAAAATACTGATATTTGACAATTTTTAAATGAATTTATTTTTTATCAGACAATCTATCAAAGGTATAGAAGTGATCTTGCATCATACTGTAGGTATGACGTGCATAAATACACACAAAAAAATTTCATCACAGAATGTTGGATAGTTTTTGAGTTACGTGGGAAACGCTTCATCACTGCACAGTGAACTGAATTAAAAAAAAAAAAAAAAAAAAAAAAAAAAAAAAAAAAAAAAAAAAAGTAAATTATTTTTTAAATCGTAAAAATATTTTTTTAATATAACAGAAGGGCAGTGTTTCACTCATACTAATTTTCATTATTGTACAAGTTACAGTAATGGAGGAAAAATGTGAATATTTCCAAAATTTTACTGTTGTAAGCTGTACGTAACCCCTTAAAAGATCAAACATCACCAACCAAACAATTTTCAGTTTACTGACACCCATCTAGAACAATAAACCGCTCGTTACATGCTACTGTTTGAAGAAATAATGCACAAAATACCATCTGACAATGGATAGCTTTCATTTGTTGCATACGCTACCATTTTTAGTGGAAGAGGCATGCGCTATTGAATGCGTTTCTTGTACTATTGCATGTATTCCTTGTATGTGTAAAGTTGAAAGAAAAGTTGAATCGTGTAAATGCACCTTAAGAAAATAGAATTCAAAGAAAGAAACCCAGGGAACGTTGGTTTGATGAGGTGGAAAAGAACACTTTAAAATTACTCAAAACAAAATGGAAGATATGTGCAGCAAATGATAAAGTTAGAGGGCCTTAGACTAGAAATGTTTAGTTTAAATGTAGTACTGTTTATAAGTACAGTATGCATAGGGGTGTAATTATTTGACTTATTTGAACTGTTGTATCAGTGAAGCGAGGTGAGTCAGTGGAGTTATGGTTTTACAGTGCAGTGAATAGTTCCGATCAGTGATAATTTATAGCGTTAATGAAATGTGTTCCATAGTGTCAGTGAAATGTGTTATAGTGTGTCAGTGAAATGTGTCCTAAAGTGTCAGTGAAATGCGTCATAGTGCCACTACAGTGAGTGAGATGAGAGTAAAGTGAAAGACTATTGAAACTTATGTAGGACCTATACATAATTATGTAGGTTGTAATTAAAATTAGGTATTTTATTTATGTTTTATTATTATTGTGTTAAATTATATTGTGTATTCTTATTGTATTGTGTATAAAATTGTATTGTGTATTGTATAATTATTGTATTGTGTATTGTAAATTTATTGTTTATTGCTTATCATTTTTTGTGAATTGTTTATATTGTGTATACCACTGCCACCGGGTGCTTGCCCACTTGCAGTGTAAATAAATACATACATACAAACTAATAATGAAAGCCAATGCTCTACTTCGAACTATCACTCCGTAAGAAGAAGAATGCAGAGATTTTGAAGTTAACGATAATAATAATAATAGTAATAATAATAATAATAATAATAATAATAATAATAATAATAATAATAATGCTTTATTTTCGCTGGCAGAGTTAAGGCCATAAGGCCTTCTCTTCCACTCAACCAGCCTTAATCAATACAATACATATTTAAATTACAAATATTTACATTACACTTGAAAGGTTCTCCAGCTATATTTTTCAGTTACGTTTTAAAGACTAGTAGACTATATATTTATTTAAATTTAGGTAAACCTATAACGTAAAGTAGTAACTTAATTTATGAGCTAATTTAATTCAATCAATTATAATTAATTTAAGATTTAAGATAGCTAGTAAAATGATGAAGATTAATTTAATATAAGCTTACTAGGACTATGTTACAGGGAGAAAAAAAATGTGAATTTACGATCAACATTAATCGCGAGTAAATTGATATAGGAAAACTCAAAACCTCGAGTGGTATTTATTAGAAATTAATTCACGAATAAAATGGAAGAAACTGACAAAGCCGTAAATTTCGCTAATAAAATATGAACGTTACTTAAGCCGCGTAATTGAGAGTTTAATCACTGCAACTAGATAATGTCATGTAACATGATCTACCATATCAATTTAATTCGCTGAAACAAAATATGAGGGGCGTACTATATTGATTTACCCTACCAAAATTCTGGTCATATACAAGCTACCATTTGACTGGTCAAGAAAGTCTGCAATAGCTAGTACAGTGGTCTACTATCTGTAAAGATGGGAATTTACCCACAGAAATGCATAATGTGTTCGTTGTTAAAAAAGAGTGTGAGCGTAGCTAGTAATGCAGGTGCATGTTAGGGAACTTTGCCGTGGTATAACATGGTGAGATTATAGCTTTATGTGATTAACCAATCAAGGAATCGCAGTGTAATATAAACAAACCAATTGCCGAAGCACAGCGCTGAACCCTACGCACGAGAAACGTATCCCCTTTCAATTGCTGCGATACACAACACATTTCAGTCGTAACCTGCCCATACTTCAAGCTTCACGTCATTCATGACGTAACGACATTCTAAGCATAACTAACTTAATATCCTCATTTTGTGGTATAAATTTCTACCTTTAAGGTAAAATCATGAACATTTTCCAAAAAAAATTTTATTGGCTATTTCATTTCTTTGGAATGTATATTTTCATACCCTAAATGGATTTACTTCAATTCTGATTACAAATATGTTTACATTTTTTTTAATGCTTTAAGGAAGCGTGCCATTTAAAGAGCTGTCAAAATTATTTTTCCATCAAAGAATCTAGTAACTTTTTGTTCTTAAGTTGGTTCCCTGAAGTTACTAGATGAATGTAGCGGAGGAGAATTTTAATAGGTATGTGTTACATAAATATTCATTTTACTTTCAAATCCATTTTTCCTTAAGTTAATTTTTCTTGATTCAACACCAACTTTTTTATGCCAAATATTAATCAGGATGAAACTTTTGCTGCAAGTATTTATGAGGTAGCTGCATGTCTCTATGCATTTATTTTGTAATAAATGCTGCTAGTTTCTTTTACTAATATTATGTTCATGAATTGTAGAAAAAAATAACATTTTCAACATTTAAAAAGTAATTTTTAAAGTGAATAAATGAGTTATTTCATAAAATGAATGCATAAAAATATTTCTCTATGTTTTTTTAATGTAACCAAAACAAGAAAGGTAGCTTAAAATTGAGATTTTCTACTAAAAACTTGGATTTGAAAATGTTTCTATAAAGAATAACCAAAAATCAAAAGCCAAAAACATTTGGGAATTCAAAATTTGGATTTTGCTAGTCATTTACATGGTAAAAATGCTCTCAAAATTTGATTGGAAAAAAAATGATTAGGAAAAAGTTGTTATTTTTATTGGAGTGTCCCCTTAACCATCTGGTGGCAGCATTTGACTAAGGGATGAGTTTTGTGTACAGCACAGCTCATTTTCCTAGGCTCTGTCATTACATGAGCGGATATTTTGGACAGCAATCATCAAGGACAGTACTGGACTATTTGGTTTGTCTAGAAAGAGGGTGTCATCACTGCAGAGATTCACGAGCGATTGGTGGCAGTGTGTGAAGAGCTACCACTAGAACACATGACGGACGGCAAATAGAGCAAAATTAGTAGAAGAAACACGTCCGATTTGAACACTATCTTGTATCTCAACAACGCTTGGTTTGATTATTGAGTGGATTCAATACCATAACAACAGATAACGTGCAGACAGCTTGGCTCAAATATTAATTCCGCTTGAAACAGGCGACTATAAAACCTGCTGAGCATTAATTTGATCTTCATCAATCTGACAGATAAATGACGCCACGGAATTTTCTTATTTGTATCAACCGAAGCACAACCACATCAATACACACTTTATACAATATATGAATGACAATACATATCATTAAATTCTGAATATGTGTACAAAATTAAATACAGTACATATAATAGTACATATTTTTCATTGCAAATGCATTTACTTTTTAAAGGATTCTACAACACCTTTAATTAGGGAGGAAAGGTACATATATTATTTGACAAAAATATATCTTTATTGCAGAAAATGACATATTCCTTTTTATGAAAACATGCCCTTTATTTGATCAAATTAAAAAAAAACTGTATGAGAAGATTTGAAAATATACGAGATAAACAAAAAGATTCATGAATGAAGGGAAAATTGGAAAGAACATATTGAGAGTGGAAAAAAGGAATATTGACAAAATAATTTATTACAAATAAACCAAGGAATACTGAACACATGGACGGAATATGTAGAAAAGTTATATGAGACAAAGAATCATCCAGATGAGTTAGCTACACAAAATGAAGCAGCCATATCAGAAGATGAAAAAGGATTTTCTATTTTAAGGGAAGACGTTTAACTAGAGTTTAAGGAAATGGAGAATGGGAAAGCAACAGGAGTTGATGGAATCTCCTTTGAATTAGTAAAATGCTTAGGTGAAGAGAAGAAGGAAATTCTATTATGCAACGAAATAGGCCTATATAGAAAGGCGACTGGCCTAAAGATTTTACAGAGACAGTGTTGTTTCCAATGCCGAAGAAAAATAATGCCAAGAAATGTAACGAGTTCAGGACTATCAGTTCGATATCACACTCGGCGAAGATTCTCCTACGAATACTGAATCGACGATTATATTCTAAGATGGAAGAACATTTGGCTTCAGGAAGGGAAAAGGTACGAGAGATGCAATTGGTCTACTACAAACAATCTGTGAAAGATACCTAGAGAAGAATAAAGAAGTGTATGTAGTATTTGTGGACCTAGAAAAGGCTTTTGACAACGTGGATTGCAATAAACTGATGGGGATCCTAAATTAAAGTGGTGTGGATTACAAAGATAGAAGGCTGTTCAGTAAGCTTTATATGAAACAACGAGTCAAAGTCAGGATAGAAGAAGAAATCTCAGAAGGAAGTGAAATAGGGAGAGAAGCACGTCAAGGCTACCCTTTATCACCAACTCTGTTCAACATCTACTTTGAGGATTTAGTGAACAAGAGAGGTGTGATAGTAAGAGGAAGAAGAATAAAGTGCATAAGATTTGCTGATGTTGTAGCGTTGTTAGCAGAAGAGGAAATGATACTAAAGGATATGCTATTGGAGTTAAATGATAGCTGTGAACAGTATGGGATGAAGATAAATTCAAACAACACGAAGACCATGGTTATCGGAAGAAAACTGACGAAGATAAACTTGCGAATTCGAAATGAGACAGTGTAACAAGTGGACGGCTTCAAATGCGTGGGGTGTAATATAAGCAGTAACATGAGCTGCTGCCAGGAATTTAAAAGAAGGATAGCAATGGCAAAGGAAGCTTTTTTTTTAAAGAGCATCTTCTGCGGACCTCTACAAGAAGAACTAAGAGACAAGTGAAGTGCTTTGTGTGAAGTGTGGCACTGTATGGGACAGAAACATGGACATTACGAAGAAGTGAAGAGAAGCGAATAGAGCATTTGAAATGTGGATATGGAGAAGAATGGAACGTATGAAGTGGACAGAGAAAATAAAAAAATTAAGCTGTGTTGCAAAGAGTGGGTGAAGAAAGAATGATGCTGAAACTGATCAGGAAGAGGAAAAGCAATTGGTTGGGTCACTGGCTGAGAAGTAACTGCCTACTGAAGGATGCAATGGAATGAATGGTAAACGGGACAAGAGTTCGAGGCAGAAGAAGATATCAGATGATAGACGATATTAAGATATATGGATCATATGCGGACACAAAGAGGAAGGCAAAAAATAGGAAAGATTGGAGTAAGCTGAGGTTCCAATGAAAAACTGCTCTTGGGTAGAACACTATGAATGGCGAAAGGGCACATGGTAGACTTAGAGATAGATGTTTCCACAAGAAGTCCGAACAGACTGTAGCCTAAACCGAGAAGGAAGAAGAAGAATAAGAAGAAGAAGAATCTTAATTTAATTAAACGTTAAGGCAACTTCACTACGCAACTGCATTTTAAATAATCTTCTATGTAGTTAAGCTATTGAAATATTTTCAATTAGGCCTATTCAGAGATATTGCGAGAATTTTTCTAAGCATGTAGAACTGAAGCGCTCAGAATAATATTGGCAGATACCAATTGACTTCGAATTCTGAAACAGATGTATGACTGTATACTTCTGCCATTTACCTTTCATACGGTGGAGTATCATATGAATGGGATATGCCGAAGCTCTCATATTCCACGTTGAAAATTAGTCCTTAGAGGGGAAAAAAAGCTTTCTTAGTAAATAAATGACATATCCCAACTGTGGGGACTTTTATTGGTGTTGTAGTCAATAATATGGTGTTACTGGGCATTCACATTGTTCCTCTTTGGATTTACTTATTAAAAATGAATGTTTTCGATTCAATCATATGATAGATTATTCGTACCAGGAGATATAAATAAAGAAAACTCATCATAATCCCATTTTTTAAATTTCCATATACTCTGTTTAAGAGGTTAGGTACAGCTTACAGCAGTAAAATTTTTGAAAATATTCAACTTTTTTCCTTCATTACTATATCTTGTACAATAATGAAAATTAGATGTGTAAAACATTGCTCTTCTACTATATGCAAAAATAGTTTATGATTTAAAAAAAATTTTTTTTTCTTTTTTTCAAAATTAAAAATGGTGGCAGTTCACTGTGCAGTAATGAAGCGTTTCACTCATAACTCATAAATTTGTTAACTTGTTAACTTTTTCATTTTCTCTCTCTTTTATTTTATTGCTGAAACTCATTTTTCAATATCATACTCTTTCAACTACATTCCTTAATAAATAATATTCTTTTTATTTTGTGTTAGAAGAAAATACTGATATTTGATCAAGTTATTTAATGAATTTATATTTCATCAGACAATCTGTCAAAGGTAGAGAAGTGATTTTGCATCATATTGTAGATATGACATGCATGAATACACACAAAAAATTTCATCACAGAATGTTGGATAGTTTTTGAGTTATGGGGAAAAGCTTCATCACTGCACAGTGAACTGCCACCATTTTGAATTTTGAAAAACATTGTAAATATATTTTTTTAATCGTAAAAATTGTTTTTCATATAGCAAAAGAACAGTGTTTTACACATACTAATTTTCACTATTGTACAAGATACAGTAGTGGAGGAAAAAAATGTTGAATACTTCCAAAATTTTACTGCTGTAAGCTGTACCTAACCTCTTAACTAAAGAACAGAAAAACAGACTAACTACTAACGACAAAGGATCAAGAATTTGTAGGTAAGCTTTAAGCAACATATTTAACAAATCCTGAGAAATTATGTCGTAGTGTTAGAAATTCGCAGAGCTTTAAAAACAAACATAAAATGTCATTTTTCTCAAAATGAACTTCGGTTGGGAACTGCCGTTATTATTTTTTAACTACTCTACCAATATGATTACTAGACGATAGATGGTCGATAATGTGTTGCAATATGAAAAACAATAAAGGACAAATGTATCGGCCAGTATAAAACATCTGTTGCTTTATTTATGATCTTCAGTCACATATTGTGCATCCAGTATCGTTAATGAAAGTAGCGGAGAATTCTTTACTGTTTTTGTGTGGTACGCTTTAATTTTATTGAAGTTTAAGTTTTAATATTTTTTGCTGCATAAACGAAATTAATTAAATGCTTAACTACCTACGTAGTAATTATAAATTATCAATTCTATAGGGAAAATATTGTGACAGCGACGTGAGAATCGAACTCACGACCAGCGTCCCGCAAGAAAGCAGATCGCACAGGCTCCACGGAACATTGAGTGACGTCGCGCGGTGAAGAGAAGAGAGAGGGTGTATTACGACAACGCGACGAGTCTGCGCGCGCAGCTGCTATTTAACGCAGTGAATGTGGAACGACCTTCCCGAATAGTCCAGAAGTCTGTCGTTGTAGAGATATCGAGATAATTCTCTACACACCTGTAGAAGGTTCTCGCAACTATGATTTTGCTATAAAAGAGCAGGCGCCAGCGAACGAGAGTCAGAGTTTTCAGTTATTCAGTCAGTGAGAAAGCCAGAGCAAGCAAGCCAGCCGGAGTTCGACTCGAGTGTGCGTCCGCATCTGCGTCAGCATCCGAAGGCCTGAGTTCGAGTGCAGTGGACCGCAGTTGGAGGGACCTGAGTTCGAGTGCAATGGACCGCAGTTGGAGGGACCCGAGTTCGAGTACAGTGAACTGTCTCTGAAGGTCTGTGGTTCGAGATACCGTGAACTCGAGTGACTGAGATAGAAGAACTGTGAACTGAGAACTGGTAGTTCTGATTTGTAAATAGTGCTTTGTAAATATTAGTTAAGATTAACAGTTCATTGTTGTGCGTAATAGTCCAAGTCAATTGTCATTGTCGTCGGTGGAGTGCTATAACGAATACTGTGTGAGTGAAGATCCAATTGTTGACGAGAGCGTTTAAGGTGAATTGTAGAAAGGAATTATTGTTGTGACGAATAAATTACATTGTTGTTACTAAATAAAATTTACACTGGTGTCAGAATCGGGACATTATCGACAATGGAGAACCTACAGCAGATCCTGCAAGCCATCGCAGAAATGAAAGCAGAAATGAACATGCACATTAGTGAAGTAAAAGATAACATGAACAAGCACATCAGTGAGGTTAAGAACGACATAAGTGATGTGAAAACGGAGATGAAAAGCGACATAAGTGAAGTGAAGGGCGACATAAGTGAAGTGAAAACGGAGATGAAAAATGACATAAGCGAAGTGAAAACAGAGATGAAAAGTGACATAAGCGGAGTGAAAGATGACGTCACTACACAAATCGAAAGTGTTTCGGCCCACGTAGATGGAATTGTCGCCATTGTGAAAGACGAACTTAAGGCCGATCTGGATAAATTAAACCAGAATTTTACAACTATAAACGAGACAGTAGCCGAGTTGAGACAGGAGGTAGACCATTTCGACGGAAAAATCCGCGATCTCGAGCGTCGTCAAGAGCAGACGAGTGAGGTGATGGACCGACATGCTGAAGAAAACAAGCACATTCTCGCGTTGGTGGATCGCCAGGCTAGAGAACATAAACAGATAGTTGCCGAGGAAGTTCGACGTGCCATGCAAGAAGCGGCCACAGAGTTGAGGACTCCATATAGTGGCCCTGTGGAACCATCGCCTTCAGCCAGACATCACAACGTCAAGACGCCGAAGTTCGACGGTACGACGTCTTGGGCGATATTCCGTCGCCAGTTCGAGGCCACCGCAGCACATAATGGCTGGACCCCAGCGGAGAAGACTACTCAGTTGCTGACCGCGCTTCAAGGACAGGCGTCGGAGATTCTTCACAGCGTTCCAGAAGATGGGACAGCCGCTGAGATAATGGCGGCCCTGGAGGGACGTTATGGTGACCATCAACTTGCTGCAGCATTTAGGACCCAACTAAAAACGAGGGTCCAACAGTCAGGCGAGTCCCTGCAAGAATTCGCGATGGCGGTGGAACAACTGGCCCATAAGGCGCTCAGGGGCCTACCTAATGACTTCATCGCTGGAGAGGCGGCCTACACCTTCGGCAGCGGAGTTCGAGACCCGGAAATAAAGCAACAGCTACTCTTGGCAGAGCATCGCACCATCAATGCAGCTCTGGCGGCGGCCCTCAGGATGGAGGCAGCCAAGTTGACGGCGAACGTCTCGGCATCGCACCGGATTAGGAGCGTCGCGGCGGCCGACGTCGAGGAACGTCAACCGAAATCACCCGAGCGACGAAGACGAGGATTGCCTACCTGCTGGTCCTGCGGCGAGCCTGGGCACCTGAGGAGGGACTGTGACCGATCTGGTCACAAACAGGAAAACTAAAAGGGGCCGATGCGATGAGGGGCACGTCGGCGCTTTCATCACCATCCCCTCGGCTGATCTTGAAGACGGTTAACAGAAGATGCGACGATGGGCTGATTGCTGACGGATGGATAAGAGGCCGCCCATGCAGAGTACTGGTAGACACCGGGGCGTCCCTCACTATCGCCAGACCGGAAGTCGTGCGTGCCCTACCTGGGAGGACGCCGCTGCGCCGGTATGAGCTACGTACTGCCTCAGGCGAGAACCTGCCCATCCAAAAGGAGGTTTTCCTGGATCTGACATTGGGA
This sequence comes from Periplaneta americana, assembly GCF_040183065.1. NCBI lineage: Eukaryota > Metazoa > Arthropoda > Insecta > Blattodea > Blattidae > Periplaneta > Periplaneta americana. Next base: position 66,037,036 of record NC_091130.1, read on the forward strand.
AAGAGGAGACTAGAGATGTGGGTGTTCGTCGCCAACATCACTGAAGATGTCATCCTGGGACTCGACGCCATGCGGATCTTCGATGCAACGGTGGACGTCAGGCGCCGTATCCTGCGTTTTGGTCAGGATGAAGTGTTCCTGAGGGACGTCGAAGACCAACCCATGGCCAGCAGACTCACCCTGGAGAATCATGTGACAATCCCGGCAGGCTGCGAGATGGTGGTGACGGCAAGACTGGACGGACAACCTAAGAGAAACCTGCTCCTCGATTCGCAAACAACTCCGATAGATGGGGTTTATGTGGCCAGATCCCTACTCCCGAATCAGAAGGTGGTACCGGTGAGGGTCCTGAATGTCACCAATCGGGACAAGGAGGTGCCTAGTGGAACTGTACTAGGTAACGTCGAGCCGGTGGTGTCTGTGACGTCGCTGGCAGAAAACGGGGAGTGTCACCGACCACGTCCAGATCTAGACCCATCACTGAAAGAGCTGGCTCGAGAATTTCCGGCGAATTTTAGCAAAAGAGAAAGAAGACAAGTCCACGATCTACTGACAGAATTTCAAGACGTGTTCAGTCTGTCTGAAAATGACTACGGGAGAACGGAGAAAGTTCAGCACCGCATCGACACCGGAAATGCTCGCCCAATTAGACAGCCTCCTCGACGCGTTCCTCTAGCTAAACAGAGGGAGATTGACAGCCAACTGGAGGGCATGAAAGCAAGAGGGGTCATCGAGGAATCCGACAGCCCTTGGTCATCACCTGTGGTGCTGGTGAAGAAGAAGAATGGGGACCTGCGTTTCTGCGTGGACTATAGAAGACTGAATGACGTCACCAGGAAAGATTGCTTTCCCCTTCCACGAATTGACGACACCTTGGACACTCTGGCCGGAGCAGAGTGGTTCTCGACGTTGGATCTCAAGTCAGGATACTGGCAGGTGGCGCTACATCCTGAGGACAAGGAGAAAACGGCATTCTCTACAGGCCAGGGACTATGGCAGTTCACCGTTATGCCGTTCGGCCTCTGCAACGCCCCGGCTACATTCCAGAGACTAATGGAGTCCGTAATGAGAGGCCTGACATACGACACCTGTTTGCTGTACCTTGATGACGTCATCGTGGTGGGCAAGACTTTCAGCGAGCAGCTGTTGAACCTGAGGAAAGTGTTCGAGAGACTGCGACAAGCCAGGCTGAAGTTGAACCCGAAGAAATGTCATCTATTCCAGAAGAAGGTCAACTACTTGGGACACGTAGTAGGGACCAACGGAGTGGCCACGGACCCGGAGAAGCTACAAGCCGTCAGAAGATGGCCGAGACCGAGGGACAAGCAGGAGCTGCGCCGCTTTCTCGGCCTCTGCACTTATTACAGAAGGTTCGTAGCTGGGTACGCCAACATCGCTAAGCCTCTAACCCAGCTGACCGAGGAGAAACGACAATTCCAGTGGACAGACGAGGCGGAGTCATCCTTCCAGTCACTGAAAGAGGCGCTCTGCACTGCTCCTGTACTGGGATATCCCATCCCTGGAAGGAAGTTCACGCTCGACACGGACGCTAGCAACGTAGGCATCGGCGGAGTACTCTCTCAGGAACAGGACGGGCAAGAGAGGGTGATTGCCTACTTCAGCCGAACATTGTCCAAGGCTGAGAGAAACTACTGCGTGACCCGTAGAGAACTTCTTGCTATTGTGGAAGCCCTGAAGCATTTCCACAAATATTTGTATGGCCAGGAGTTCCATCTGAGGACAGACCATTCTGCACTCACCTGGCTATTGGGCTTCAAGAATCTGGAGGGGCAGACCGCCCGTTGGGTTCAACGACTGCAGGAGTACAACTTCACCTCCGAACACCGACAAGGGAAGAAACATTCCAACGCTGATGCCTTATCACGACGTCCGTGCCCGGATGGCTGCAAACACTGCCTGAAAGTAGAAGAGCGGGATGGCGCCCACGCAGTCCGAGCAATTGCCGCCCAGCCGAGCCCAGGATGGGATAACGCCGCCATAAGGAGGGAGCAGCTGGAGGACCCAAACATTGGACAGCTACTACGTGATGTGGAGTCCGGCCAGAGACCAGTATGGGCCGATATCGCCAACCGTAGCACCACTTACAAGAGCTACTGGGCCCAGTGGGAATCCTTCACTGTCAAGGACGGTATCCTGAAGAGGATTTGGGAGTCGGCCGATGGAAGGACCCACATAGAACAACTTGTCCTGCCCAGGAGCAAGGTGAAGGAAGTGCTGGAGGAGACTCATGCTGGAGTGACTGGAGGCCACCTGGGAGCCAACAGGACGCTGGACAAGTTAAGGCAGAGGTTCTATTGGTTGCATCAGAGAACCGACACGGAACAATGGTGCCGAAGATGCGACACCTGTGCAGCCAGTCGCGGACCAAGGACCCGCAGCAGGGGAGCCATGCAGCAGTACAACGTGGGAGCTCCTTTTGAGAGGATCGCCATCGACGTTGCTGGACCGTTCCCGGTCACGGATCGCGGGAACCGCTACCTGTTAGTAGCCATGGATTACTTCACAAAATGGTCAGAGGTGTACGCGATTCCTAACCAAGAGGCTTCGACGGTGGCCGACGCGCTGCTTGACAACTCCATCTGCCGATTCGGGGTGCCCCGAGAATTGCATAGCGATCAGGGGCGCAACTTCGAATCCAACCTGATGGGAGAATTGCTCGAGCGTCTGGGGGTGCATAAAACCAGGACCACTCCCCTCCACCCACAGTCCGATGGTATGGTGGAACGCTACATCAAAACCTTGGAAGAGCATCTGCGGAAGGTGGTGTCCAACCATCAACGAGACTGGGATGCCAGAGTCCCACTGTTTCTCTTGGCCTACAGATTTAAAGAAACAAATATCAAGAGTCCTTCAATAACTGTCTATTAAAAATTACAAAATATTACATAGGTTGCAGGAACATATTCTGACTAGCGCTTTCGCTATAATAATAGCATCCTCAGGTCAGACTTTTGCGATGTTATGCTTTTCATATAAAGACATGGATAGACTAGTAACGTCGAAAAATGTTAAAGTACATGACGTGAAAATATAAAAATATGAAAAATACAATGATAAGAGAAATAAAAAGACTTATGAACAGTCTGAAATATATATATATATATATATATATATATATATATATATATATATATATATATATATGGTAGAAAAACCTTCATGAGGTCTCAAAAATACATAAAAATATTTGACATGTGTGCAGGTGATAGATCACAATTTGGTAAAAAATATGCAGCTTAAAATAGCGACACAGACAATAAAAAGAATACATTAAAATATTGCTTTGGATCAGTCACCACGACGTAGCAGCACATTGTAAAATCTGCAAAATCAATAATAAGTATATAGTAAGGAATCAGTGTAAGACCAGAAAAAGAAGTGAATTGATAATAAAAATACTTACAAGGTCTTTGGTCTTGGCGTAATAAAAGAAAGTGATGTTGTCTGTTCTGTGGCGTGGTGGTGACTGGTGCAATGACACAGTATGAGAGACACGTCATGACGTAAGTGGAGGGGGGTACGTGCCGCAGTGAGAAGAGTTTCTATTGGCTAATTTAAATAAAGGATTACCGGAACTAGGTAATTGTTCATTAATTAGTGGAACTGTATTATTAAGCGATTTAGCTATGTAAAATTCTTCAGCAACTAAATTAAAAGCTCCATTACTGATGGGTTTTAAAATCTGTAAAGCGTCGGACATATTTTGAAGCTCGTGGCCGTTCTCAATCAAATGGGTTGCGAATTTAGATTTATTACGATTGTGACGAAAATCTGCTTTATGTTCAGAATATCTAGTCCTAAAATTCCTTTTGGTTTGGCCAATATACTTTTTTGGGCAATTCTTACAATGCAGCATGTACACTCCACCACTGGCATATTTATCAAAGTCACAAATATTGTTTGAAATAACATTATTAAGTTTATTACCTGTTCTGAAAGAGACCTTTACATTTTCTTTTTTGAAAAAATTATGCAACTTGTATGATACATTATTATAAAAAGACATTGTGTTCCAATATTTAGATTTTTTAGTATCAGTAAAGGGCGTGAGCGTAATATCTGAATTCTTGTGTAAATGAGACTTTCTTTTAGAAAGAAGTTTATCTATCAATTTTCTGTTGAATCCATTTTCTATTGCAAGTCCTACTATATATTTATATTCTTTTAAATAATTTTTCTTGGAAAGAGGGACATATAGCAATCTATCAATTAAGAAAACAAAAGTACTATGCTTATGAGACTGGGGATGGCTGGATTGACAGTGAATAGTATGGGTAGTGTTTGTGGGTTTTCTAAAAATATCATAATCAAAACTTTTATGTTTTCTGATAATTTTCAAGTCTAAGAAATTTATAGATTTGTTACATTCAACTTCTATGGTGAATTTTAAGTTAGGATGTAAACTATTGAAAGATTGCAAGATACCTTCATGGGTGTCAGCATGACTCTCAAAAACTAACAAGGTGTCGTCAACATATCTATTGTAAGAAATGATGTTGTGTTTAGCAGCAAGTTTTTCGATATGTCTGTCTTCCAAGCTCTGTAGAAATACGTCGGCTAAAAAACCGGAAAGAGAGTCACCCATTGCTACACCTCGAGTTTGTAAGAAATATTTATTGTCGAAACGGAAGTAATTTTGTTTAGTGCAAACAGAAAGCAACTGCATTAGTTGATTGATGATTTTTTCTTCGGTGTTAAGTTTACGTAATTTCTCTGAAATTATCTTTAAAGTTTCATCAAGTGGGATATTCGTATATAAATTTTCGATGTCCAAAGAGACAAGTTTAGTGGATTTATTAATACTTAAACTTTGCAATCTTTCAATAAGTTGTTGGGAATTATTCAATGAATACCTATTATCCATCTTAAGTATTTCTTTCAAATATTTCAACAAAAATTTATTAATTTTGTGGTTAGGTGAATTTACGCTATTGACAACCGGACGCATAGATAAATCCTTTTTATGGGTTTTTGGTAAAGCTTTGAGGGTTGGTAAACTAGGATTTTTAGCAATATATTTGTGTGCATCTCTCTCATTTATGATATCCGGAGCAGATTTTATGGCTGATTTTATAGATTTCTGGAGTTTTTCAATGGGGTTAGAATTAATTTCTTCGATATTATTTTTAGCGATGAATTCATATGTTTTATTAACGTAATCAGGTTTTTCCATGATCACAACGGCATTACCCTTATCAGCTTTAGTGTGGACCAAATTATTATGTTTGAGTTTCTTATTAAGTGCAGTAATTTTCTGATGGATTAATTTGGCTTCTTTAAATTGTCGTTTTGTGTTACGATCATTTTGGAAATTCTGAATAATCTTAGAGGTATGGTATCTCAGATAATCTTTACAATTATGTTCACAATTTTGAATAACATGTTCAGTCTCTATGATCAAATTATCAATAGTATTGTCCAAATTATGTGGAGGGTAATTAAACTTGTAACCTTTGTTAAGAATGTCCAATTCATCAGTAGAGAAAGCTACATTGGAAAGATTAATGGTTCTTTGTGCCGTATGAGTATTCACATTGTGAACAACTTCATTTTGTTTTAACAACGAATCCAGCTTATTACGTAAAACGTCATGCTTTTTTGCCATAATGATCTCAAGTTTTTCAGAAAGGTGGTATTGAATAAGGTCCCATATGGGTCCAAAATATTGTGCAGCCGCAAGGTGTGTTTGATATAGCTTTCTATTCAAGTACTCTTTCTTACAATATAAGAATTTAATTTCATTATTAATACGTAATATTTGTGCTTGCTCTTTTGTTCTTTTAGAAGCAAAGTTGTTAGCTTTTATATGAATAGTAGCATATTTAGGAATCACCCTGTGAGCTAAACATTGTTTGTTAAACTTAATATTTGCTATTGTGTTATATAATTTGGTCTTTATATTCAAGCAAGCGTGAAATGTTTTTGCCTGAATGGCATTACAAAATTTGAAAGGCATGTTGGTCCGACAAGTTAACAAATTTAAAGAAACAAATATCAAGAGTCCTTCAATAACTGTCTATTAAAAATTACAAAATATTACATAGGTTGCAGGAACATATTCTGACTAGCGCTTTCGCTATAATAATAGCATCCTCAGGTCAGACTTTTGCGATGTTATGCTTTTCATATAAAGACATGGATAGACTAGTAACGTCGAAAAATGTTAAAGTACATGACGTGAAAATATAAAAATATGAAAAATACAATGATAAGAGAAATAAAAAGACTTATGAACAGTCTGAAATATATATATATATATATATATATATATATATATATATATATATATATATATGGTAGAAAAACCTTCATGAGGTCTCAAAAATACATAAAAATATTTGACATGTGTGCAGGTGATAGATCACAATTTGGTAAAAAATATGCAGCTTAAAATAGCGACACAGACAATAAAAAGAATAAATTAAAATATTGCTTTGGATCAGTCACCACGACGTAGCAGCACATTGTAAAATCTGCAAAATCAATAATAAGTATATAGTAAGGAATCAGTGTAAGACCAGAAAAAGAAGTGAATTGATAATAAAAATACTTACAAGGTCTTTGGTCTTGGCGTAATAAAAGAAAGTGATGTTGTCTGTTCTGTGGCGTGGTGGTGACTGGTGCAATGACACAGTATGAGAGACACGTCATGACGTAAGTGGAGGGGGGTACGTGCCGCAGTGAGAAGAGTTTCTATTGGCTAATTTAAATAAAGGATTACCGGAACTAGGTAATTGTTCATTAATTAGTGGAACTGTATTATTAAGCGATTTAGCTATGTAAAATTCTTCAGCAACTAAATTAAAAGCTCCATTACTGATGGGTTTTAAAATCTGTAAAGCGTCGGACATATTTTGAAGCTCGTGGCCGTTCTCAATCAAATGGGTTGCGAATTTAGATTTATTACGATTGTGACGAAAATCTGCTTTATGTTCTTTTATTACGCCAAGACCAAAGACCTTGTAAGTATTTTTATTATCAATTCACTTCTTTTTCTGGTCTTACACTGATTCCTTACTATATACTTATTATTGATTTTTGCAGATTTTACAATGTGCTGCTACGTCGTGGTGACTGATCCAAAGCAATATTTTAATTTATTCTTTTTATTGTCTGTGTCGCTATTTTAAGCTGCATATTTTTTACCAAATTGTGATCTATCACCTGCACACATGTCAAATATTTTTATGTATTTTTGAGACCTCATGAAGGTTTTTCTACCATATATATATATATATATTATATATATATATATATATATATATATATATATATATATATATATATTTCAGACTGTTCATAAGTCTTTTTATTTCTCTTATCATTGTATTTTTCATATTTTTATATTTTCACGTCATGTACTTTAACATTTTTCGACGTTACTAGTCTATCCATGTCTTTATATGAAAAGCATAACATCGCAAAAGTCTGACCTGAGGATGCTATTATTATAGCGAAAGCGCTAGTCAGAATATGTTCCTGCAACCTATGTAATATTTTGTAATTTTTAATAGACAGTTATTGAAGGACTCTTGATATTTGTTTCTTTAAATTTGTTAACTTGTCGGACCAACATGCCTTTCAAATTTTGGCCTACAGAGCTTCGGTCCACGATACAACAGGGATGACACCGGCAAACATGGTCTTCGGGAGAGAGCTGCGCCTGCCCTGTGATCTGCTGTTTGGCACGCCACCCAGCGCCGACCAGCCAGCAACTGACTATGTGGCAGAACTCACCGAGAAGTTGAATGGAGTTCACCAACTGGCCAGAGAGCACCTCAAAATGGCCAGCGACAGGATGAAGGTGCGCTACGACAGATTGGCCAACTCTGCAGGATTCCAGGAGGGCGACCTGGTGTGGCTGTATCGACCTACCAGGACCAAAGGGAAATCACCAAAGCTGCAGCGTGCCTGGGATGGACCATACCGCGTGGTGACCCGGATCAACGACGTGGTGTACCGGATCCAGCGACAACCTCGAGGGAAGATGATGGTGGTGCATCTGGACCGATTAGCCGCCTACCAAGGGACTGCCCGGGACGAGCAGCCCTAAGGAGGGGGCAATGTGACAGCGACGTGAGAATCGAACTCACGACCAGCGTCCCGCAAGAAAGCAGATCGCACAGGCTCCACGGAACATTGAGTGACGTCGCGCGGTGAAGAGAAGAGAGAGGGTGTATTACGACAACGCGACGAGTCTGCGCGCGCAGATGCTATTTAACGCAGTGAATGTGGAACGACCTTCCCGAATAGTCCAGAAGTCTGTCGTTGTAGAGATATCGAGATAATTCTCTACACACCTGTAGAAGGTTCTCGCAACTATGATTTTGCTATAAAAGAGCAGGCGCCAGCGAACGAGAGTCAGAGTTTTCAGTTATTCAGTCAGTGAGAAAGCCAGAGCAAGCAAGCCAGCCGGAGTTCGACTCGAGTGTGCGTCCGCATCTGCGTCAGCATCCGAAGGCCTGAGTTCGAGTGCAGTGGACCGCAGTTGGAGGGACCTGAGTTCGAGTGCAGTGGACCGCAGTTGGAGGGACCCGAGTTCGAGTACAGTGAACTGTCTCTGAAGGTCTGTGGTTCGAGATACCGTGAACTCGAGTGACTGAGATAGAAGAACTGTGAACTGAGAACTGGTAGTTCTGATTTGTAAATAGTGCTTTGTAAATATTAGTTAAGATTAACAGTTCATTGTTGTGCGTAATAGTCCAAGTTAATTGTCATTGTCGTCGGTGGAGTGCTATAACGAATACTGTGTGAGTGAAGATCCAATTGTTGACGAGAGCGTTTAAGGTGAATTGTAGAAAGGAATTATTGTTGTGACGAATAAATTACATTGTTGTTACTAAATAAAATTTACAATATTTTCAATAAATGTTCCAATATTATTCACAATATTGGTTTGGTTTTCCTGCGGGGTTCTGCGACAGCAAGAGTAGTTACCAACGAGTGGATACGAGTTCGTTTCCCAGCGAGGGAAGTGGATGTTTATCCCTGCCCCACGATATATATTGCTGAAAATATTAACATGTGGGAGTAGATGCACAACAGAAGTAAATTAAATACACTGTGTCCGGCTTAAACGTATAGCATTTCATTACTTTATTACTTAGAAAGTATTGATATTTACACTCTCTTTACTTCTACGGGTAGGGTAACTCAAAATGTTCCCTATGTTTGCGAGAGTGTACATCGCATGCGCAAACTACGTCGTTCGCGGAAGTAGCCAATTAGCGTCAGTAACCATGTAGACTCCACATCAAAAGGCATTATGTGTGCCTTCTCTCGCGGAGTTGAAATCTGTTACGCAGGTGCAATGTCGATTTCGGCGTGAATATCAACTGCGACCAACTGACGATGTTCCAACGTACGTAACAATCATGAAATGGGACACATGTCTTCGTGAAACTGTGAGTTTGGTTTCAAAGTCGGGCCACCACACCAAGCGCGCTGTTCCAGTGGCTGATGTCGAATTAATCCGTACGTGTTTCCAGCGGAGCCCCCGTAAATCAATCCGACGAGCAAGTAGGAAGCTAAATTTACTTCATTCGACAGTACACGATGTCGTCCATAAAAGGTTGCGCCTACGGGCGTGCAAACTTCAGATTCGTCATCAAAACAAACCTTGAAGACATGGCAAAAATTGATGAAAATGAGGCATTCCTCGATATGGTGTGTTTCTCGGACAAGGCTACATTCCACACTTTCGGGAAGGTTAACAAACACAACCACATCTGCGTCATCGCATTGTTGCAGCTGTCGCAAATGTTACGCCTGCAATGCTGCAAAACATATGGAGGGAGGTGGAATATAGATTGGACGTCGGCCACAGCACTAATGGTGCGCATATCGAGGTGTATTAGGTATGTAAAAAACATTTTGAGTTACCCTATCCGTAGAAGCAAACCGAGTGTAAATATCAACAATACTTTTGAAGTAATAAAATAATGAAATGTTATACGTTTAAGCCGGATACTGTAGAATGCACCCAGATCGAGAAAATGAATCCAAACCAAAGGACTAAACATTGATATAATTTAGAAGACTAAGAGAGATTATTCGAACTAAGAAACAGGTCAAAAGAAAACTAATGAGTATAAACCAGAGATTTTAAAAGAGTTAACACTGTATCAGTTAAATCAGCGACGCGGAACAGCCTTTCTCTGAGAGCTTAGTTTCTCCCGCTACCTTAGCTGCTGTTGTATGTAAGTACTCATTCCGTCTGCTCTGTTTACAGTAACAGTTCCCCGTCCCTGAATTAAATGTAAGTAACTCGACAAGCTTTTGGGGTGATAGATGGGATCACAACAAACATCATCTCTATGGATTAACTCAGTGTTTTGCAAAGTGTAGATCTCGACCCCTTGGGGGGGGGGGGGGCTATGTAAAGAGCTGAGGGGGTCGCGGGATGATGTACAAACTAAAACAAAAAAATGCCTTAATAGCATACATTCGTGTTGTATTTAGAAACATAAACATAGAAATATAAACAACGTTCAACATAAAATTAAGAAAAAAAGTTTCAGCCGTTACAAGGTAAAAAATAATTCATGCGAAATGTACCAGTTTGTTTTCCAGAAAGTAGCTTCTCAAATCTGACCTTTATTTCGATACACTAATATCAGTTTCAAATTCAAGGAGATTTGTCGCTTTTGAGTAGCAACGTATTTTGAGGAAATAAGAATTTGCAAATTCTACAAAAATTGAACAACTTATTTTGTTGCAAGTTAGAGGTATTCTTGCACCTTTTTCTTCCTAAACTGGTCTATGCTCTGCGAAAAAAAGTATAGTTTTAACATTGCGTCAGTAGATACTTATTTCAATTAATCTTTCCCTCATGTGGTTTTTATTTTAATTTCAGCCAGTTGAATGCAACTGTCTAAAAACGGATTCAGTATCCATCCGTGACTATCGTAATTGTTTCGAGTTTATTCCTGAAAATACTCAAAAAGCTGTTGTTTAAAACTGTGCAAACTGAACTGTGTCCCCGTAAAAAGAAACTGAGTACTTGTACCACACAGAACGAAGCTAAATTCTCTACGAGTTTTTAAATTACGTTAAACTGAAATGAATCACTTTTTTTTGTCAAGCGATGTCGACCAGAAATGAAGTTTCTTACAAAACCATCGAGCTTATCTATGGATCTTATTATGTTAACTTCACTTTGCAAACTACTGTTAAAAGTGTTTAATTGGTCGAAAAATATTTCAGTAAGGAAAGCAGTGAAAGAAGGCAAAGATTATTGGAAAATATGTTTGCATATTCCAATTTCTCACATTGCAGGTGGTATTCAATAGTTTTGACCTACATACACTTAGCGGCAAAAAGAATGGGCCGACTCTTGGTCGATAGAAATGCTAAGTTCTATCGCGCGGTTCACTCGTGTAAACGTAACCCAGTGCAACGCATTGCTGTGGTGTCTCTTCATTGAAAGTCATCCGTCTATAATGTGATAAACCTTACGATCAGTGTATGGCCCAGTGGTAAGAAGTCTGCCATCCGTGCCAGAGGTTGTGAGTTCGCCTCGTGGTACGGTAAAATTATTTTTTTTATTTTAACTTTTACTTAATTTATTAGTTTAAATGTGAAATGGCATTTGTTAACAAACTTCGTTATGCCTGCCTTGTAAAAATATTATTGCCCATCATCTGTGGGCTATTAATAGGTGAGACCTGTCCTGTATAAACAAAAATACTTGTTTCAGATTCTAAAAAAAATGGACGCATATCAAACACAAATAAATAATTAAATTAACAAAAACAAACAATTTGTTAATATATTAACAAAACAAGGCTGTGGTGGGGACTAACATCTCGTCCACAAACCACCTGCGTCAACATCTGCACTCATTATGCGCGGCATGGAGTCCACAAGATTATGAGACAGGTCTAAATTCTTGGCCATCTTCTCCCTTGCATCTAGAACTCTGTCCCAATTAGAGCGTAGGATTCTTTTGACTGCAGCCCACAAATTTTGAATCGGATTCATATCTGGTGAATTTGGAGGTCAGTCGACTGGGTCGACATCACGCCTCCTCGTAAACCATCTTTGAATCCGGTTGGCGGTGTGTATCGGATGATTATCCTGCTGGAAGAAAAGTGTTCCTTCTGGATATCATTTTCGGGCGGAAGGGATCATTACATTTGCCAAAATGTGTTCGTAGAATTCTGCCGTAAACAGACCGTGGATGCGTTCCAGAAGTCTTGCCCCATCGTATGACATCCACTCCCAACACGCGACCCTCACGCGAAGCGTGTCTGTGGTCATTCATACAATAAACTAGGGCAGTACTATCATTGATATTGGAGACAATTACCTCGTCGGAGAAAATGACATTTCTCCAATCAAAGTCCTGTCGGAGAGTAGCATACACAGATGTTATACTGGAGACAATTACCTGGTCGGAGAAAATGACATTTCTCCAATCGAAGTCCTGTCGGAACCAGGGCAATGAGTTATTGTTTCTGTGCCATCTTCAAGCGTAATGACGAGACAGAACGTTATATTAACAGAAAGCAGTATTGCTTGAAAGCGAGAGGGAGATTTATTATTTATTAGAGTTTGGGCATATTCTAAGATATATCGCCACATAATTGAGGGGCTTAGAACAAAAAGCAGGTAAGTGACATTATTTAAAAAAATGAGATAAATGCGTGTTGTAATAGCTCAAAAGAATGTTTCTTTGGGATAAAATCAGGTAAGTGATCACACTGTGCAGTGCTGCTATATGGGCATCATTTCACCAAACTAGTGTATAATATTTCATTGCATGTAGAACTTTAACTGTAATTTCCTCAAAACTAGGTTTCCGTCACTCACCTGCTTTTTGTTCTAAGCCCCTCAATTATAGCTTTGCGAGACACATATGATGGCAAATTTGTAATAAAAAAAAGAAGATTGGGGGAAATTCGAACCTTGAGCTACTAGTACTAACGTGTTCAATAGACCAATGCCGTAACAACTTACGCTACTGCAACTGTTTATATCAGTTCGGCATAATACATGGTTTTCCTGTTCATATTCGCTCCGGTCGATTTTGTATTTATCAATTTTAGTATTATTTCACTCTTCAGGGGCCCTGATGTATCTAGAATCAACCCGCCATTCGATTTCATTACATATTTTAGCCTCTTAAACAAAATACAGCAAATTTAAATGGTTTAATTATGTGTTACCTAGTTAACTATGGCGTTGACGAGACGAGCATGCGCAATGTATGTCTCTGGAACTTAGAAATTGTCGGCCGGCCCATTCTTTTTGCCGCTAAGTGTACATACATACATACATACATACATACATACATACATACATACATACATACATACATACATACATACATACATACATACATACATACATACATATATATAATATACAGGGTGCAAGTGAAATAACCTTTCAGATTCAAAGGGGCAATAGTGTACAAGTAAACGAATACAAAACTTATATTAAGTTTTGTGATTAAATGCACGGTTAATTAGAAAATTAAGTTTGAAGTTTCAGCAATCCGGCAACATTGTCGCTAAGCTCTACTCGAGAGACAGATGTAAGAGGTGAACGAACTCGGTGAGTATCCGTAGGTAAGTTTCTGTCTGCCGAGACGTTGCCACAAGCTCGCTTCGTGCAATGCCTTGAATTTTTTGGAGTTTAAAATTAAGTTTACATGAAAACCGTGCACTCTATTGAAATACGCCAGACGGATAAATTACTCTTTATATATGGTCCAGATCTGTGGAGTAACGGTCAGAGCGTCTGGCTGCGAAACCAGGTGGCCCGGGTTCGAATCCCGGTCGGGACAAGTTACCCGGATTAGGTTTTTTCCGGGGTTTTCCCTCAACCCAATATGAGCAAATGGTGGGTAACTTTCGGTGCTGGACCCCGGACTCATTTCACCGGCATTATCACCTTCATATCATTCAGACGCTAAATAACCTGAGATGTTGATACAGCGTCGTAAAATAACCTAACAAATAAAAAAAAACTCTTTATTGGATTTCCTATCGATATGTACAAAAATCACGATTCTGCTCGCAATAGTTAAAGAATAAAAGATTGTTAAACATTGGGGGGGACTTTTTTTTTTCTGAAAATCTGTTAAATTTCCACCAATATGATATTATAGTTTTATCTTACATAAACATGAGCTTTGCAAGGCTATTTCACTTCCACCCTGTATAGAAGTTATACATTTTTTATTTATTTATTCATTCATTTATTTATTTATTTCCCTGGAAATATCAAAGATATCTGCATTAAATGTTTAATGTGAATTTACCATACTATATTTTAGAAGGAACATAAGAATCGATGATTGCAGAAAGGACTTAAGTCCAGAAAACCTACTTTTGAGAAAACTGAAAAAAAACTGTTTAGAATTTTCTGGGTCAAATTAGAGTAACTTAGTTCTTATTTCTTAAAATTATACATAGACCATATGCTCACTGATTGAACATAATGTGAAATAAATTTCATTGTAGTTTATGCGTTATTAATTTTTAAAACTGTTAGACCTAAGCCTTTTCTGCAATCAAAAGACATTAACAGTATTAGCTACTTAATTATGTTAGTAAAAGTATATGAAATATGAAATAAAAAGTGTATTCAAGCATCTTATTTAACATTAATTTTTTTAATAATTAATTCAAGACATGTGTTAAATAACAAAAATATGAACAATGGGACAGAATGTTAATTCTAAGAAAATGATTGGTTGTTATTACACTGACTCTAGAATCATAACTCACAATATACAAAAAATTACATATTCTTTAACAATTCATAAACTTACACAGAACAAACGATTTTGCTTCAAACAGTCATTAATATTCAGAATTATAACAGATGACATTGAAAATAATTACTGTCAAATGGTAATTAGTGAAATTTACTATAGGTTTTGCTTAATTGCCAAAAGAAAAGTTTTTGGATATTGTGAATTATTCTAGAGGACTTACATGTTTGCCAACATTTTACTGCAGAAAGGTACCCCAGTCCTGGATTGCAGACTTTCTGCATTCAGCGCGGAAAAGAGAGTAGAAATTCACTCATTAGAAATGCTGGAATGAGTTTCCTTTCTGTGCTCATAGATGGGTCTATCTTTAGGGGTTATGAAACAGGTCGTAACTCGTTTTAATTAAAATAGTGGACTTAAGCCCTTTCTGCAATCATCGATTCATATATATAGTGGAAGCTCTTAAGTTCGACAGAAATCAAGTTCGACTGCTTACGTAGGAGAATTAGACACGCCCCTAAACGGGAACTAAGAAATGGGCTTACTATTTGAATGGGAATTGGTTCTGTGTCTTGTACTGATACTTTTGTTAAAGGAAAACAGAATATTTTATTGATTAGGACATCCGTATTGATAATTGATTTTAAATTAATGAACTCTTCTTTTTCTATTTGAGAATTATGCCGTTTGTGAGACGGAACTGTCGAAACCCACTGTGGTACTAGAAGCGCATACACAAGTCTCGGGACGGGCAGGAAATTCAAGTACAGTACTGTATTCGTTGATGGAAAACCAATAAGAATTTGTATTCATTTCACCTGCCACACCCACTACCCTTATTGAACTGAACTTTCAATTCTGTTCTGTCGAACATAGAAGAATCCACTGTATTGAAAAGTACATTGAAATTGGTTTAATAGTATGTTCACAATAAAAATTTTAATTCCGATTAAATTTTATACAATAATTAAAACAACGTTACATTAAAGTACAAATATAAAAAAAACAAAAAGAAAACCATACAGCAACAGTTATAAACATTTTCATGACATTTGAGAATGACAGAATCATAATTTTTTGTCAGTTTCATAAAATGTAGCGCCTAGCTATAAAAACTTGCATTCCAGAAATAATTTTTATTGATTAAATTTATTAATTTGTAATTATAAAATTTCCTTAATTTATTTTCATGCAAAATAATCTCAAAAGTAATCTAATTTTTAGGCACAATATAATTTTCTTCTCATTCGTGACAAAGAAAATGACAAATTGTGTCATGTGATTAATAGATTCAGAGATGTTGGTGTTTAAATGCAGCGTTGTTTTAATTCCTCTTAAAATTTTTATTTTTCAAACTATTAAACGAATTTCAATTTAACTGAAACATTTCATGCAGATATCTTTGATATTTCCAGAGAGAGAGAGAGAGAGAGAGAGAGAGAGAGAGAGAGAGAAAGAATATTTGTCGAAAATGTAGAAAACTCACGTCTGGGTCCTCTTAATTCGTTTACAAACAAACTGTGGTAGAGGGTTACAAAATTTTTGTTGACCATTTTCGCCACGTTGATTTTCGATGCTGAATAACCTCTACAGTTGAAAGATTCGTCAAATAAAACACTGCTACTAACATATCTCTTTCAAGATGTCTTTCAATAAACAGTGATTTCATTAAGGCTTTCCGTTTCAGATTTAACCTGTACTGTATTATTAACTCTGCCCACTGCTGGGAAGAGACTATGTGGGGTTAAGCTGGGTGGATGGCAAACCGAAGGGGTACCCTTCATAATGAAGACAAAGGAGGAAGTAGACGTCCACAGAGGGAACCCACGAGGAAAGGGTGCGTGGCAGGTCCCTCTACTATTTTTCTCAGAGCTTGCCTGGCTTTGTCGGTGCCCCCAGACTAAATAATTAATTTTAGAGAGCTCATCAATTGTGAGCCATTTAAGCAACCCTCGGTTGTGCCGCCTCTCACCAGAGTCTGTTTACACACTATTCTGCTTCCAAGTCGAACTGTACGCAGTACGCATCAAGCTTGCCAAATAGGAAGATCAACTTTTGTCATTTCACTTTGCCCTCAGTACAAGTTATTTATTTAGGCACTCAGGCATTTATCCAATTGTTTATGTACCTTCTACAAGGTGTGTAAAAAGTATAAAACACTGCTTGTAACTGTCCTACTTTTCATTTTATGAAGAAACTTCATTTGCAAAATATATAGGAATGAAAAAGAGATTTTCAACACTTTTTTAAAACTATGTTTTCCATTTATAACGGAATGTTTTTTCCATTTATAAAGAGTGTTCCAAGGACTCTGTTTTCTTAATGGAACCATGTACTTACTTTTCTTTTTTTGGATTCATCGGGTCTCATAACTAGAGAATAATATTTCTTACTATAGGGGAGACTCGGATAATTCTGCAATATTAAGAAGTAAATCTGTCATATTTTTATCAAAATGTTTATTGAAAAATATTATCAAGGTATGCAGACATGGATAAAACCTTTCATTACCAAATGAGATAAAGAGACCTATTAAAATGCAAATATATTTGATTGTGCATACATTACAGTTGAAAAAGAACTCGGGTAATTCCGCAACAGTGCCGATAAATCCGCAATAGGACTTGGCTCATTTTGCAGTCGTAAATAATTATGAAATACATTATGAAAGTAACATAAAAGGAACAATTTTTATGTAACAATGCTCACTTTCTTCACAGCTGTGTAGCAAAACACGAAAAACAGCCATTTCGATGTTTCACTTGCCGGCAGAGGTGTCGACCAGTATCCTTGATTTTTTCTATAGCACTACAGAGGACATGCCTCCTGTTGACAGCCTCTCAAAACTTACCCTTGTAAAGCCGCAGTAAAATCATATATGCACTACTGCGGAATTAGCCGAGTTTCCCATACATTAACTATTATTTTGTAAAAACGAAGTTCCGTAGCAAAGAGTAGGGGAGCTCCTTGTTTACTGTGACAGTGTCTATTATTATTATTTCATTGCTTTTTTTCTTCAAAAATATATGAAACAATGATGAATAACGAAGTGAAACCACACCCAACAGTGATTTTCAAATCATTAAAACCTTGTTGAATTAAAACCTGGAGGTCATTTTCAGACAAAATTCTGTAATTACATCTGTTATTTACATCATTAAGGAAGAAGTGTCTTTCGCCTGTGCAGAAAACCTTATGCAGCTAACGATTATTTATCAATTTGAATCTCTGATAGCCTAAATAGAGCACAATCGTATGTTTTCTGATCGTAATTTCTCTTAAGTGCGAACATCGGTATCAGTTTGTATGGATACGGACAAAGATCTTTTCTTATAATTCTCAAACTTGTACTGTAACTCAAATTAAGTTTCCTGGACGCCTCGCTAACACTACTAATTCCATAACAATTATTTCATTACTTGTCTGAAGCACTTCAGAGGCAATGATTGACTACATTTAGCCCTCCAATTTATTTCTTATTAGCAACAGAACCAGTTTTCTCAAACCTCCTGATTAACTCTCGTAATTACGAATGGAACATGGACTTTCTATTAATTTTTTTTTTTTATATTTTACATTTTCTCAGCTCCTGACAAGACTACTATTGCTTTCATAATAGTATTGCCCTGCTTCTATCCTAACATTCAATGACAGAACCATGGATTGAAATTTCGAATTCTTGTAGCAATACTAATAAAATAATTAATTTTTTATCATCAAAATGGTAATAAGTGGAAGATTGGTTTATTAATAACCCGGCACACTCGCAATCACACTCACATTCATATAAATTTTCACAATCTAGACACAAGGAAACTTTTCTTCTTCAAGGGAAATTCCCCGAGAACAGAGTCCGGAAATCGGACTTTGGAATTATAAATCTGGAAGCCAGCATGCTTACCACCAGACCACGAAGGCAGTCAATTACATTTAATGAAAAGAAATCAAGTTTGATTTCGTGAAATTTAAAGAAAGTATATTTGCATCAAACCAGTTTTTTTTTGTTTTGTTTTTGTTTTTTTTTTTTTTTTTTTTTTTTACAAAATCCATGCCTTCTTTTGTGTAACTGTAAGTAGGCTACATTTCCAACTTATACCGTGGAAAATAATCACGTTTCCTATGCATGTGATATAATTGTGCCGTTGTATCTTCTTAGATTGATGTTTAATAAATCATTTATATATTAAAAATAATTAAATATTAAAGATTAATTAAGAAGTGTCTCAATGAAACTTACAACAGAGTCCATATAGGCCAGCTTCTGTCTGATGCTTTTCCAACTCATTGCGGGCTAAAGAAGGAGATGCATTATCACCTTTGCTTTTTAACTTCGCTCTGGAATATCTCATTAGGAAAGTTCAGGATAACAGAGAGAGTTTGGAATTGAACGGGTGACATCAGCTTCTTGTCTATGTGGATGATCTGAATATGTTAGGAGAAAATCCACAAACAGTTATGAAAAACACGGAAATTTTACTTGAAGCAAGTAAAGCCATGGGTTTGAAAGTAAATCCCGAAAAGACAAAGTTTATGATTATGTCTCGTGAAAAGGAAATATAAAAATTGGAGATTTATCCTTCGAAGAGGTGGAAAGATTCAAATATCTTGGAGCAACAGTAACAAATATAAATGACACTCTGGAGGAAATTGAACGGAGAATAAATATGTAAAATGCCTGTTATTATTCGGTTGAGAAGCTTCTGTCATCTAGTCAAAAAATCTGAAAGTTAGAATTTATAAAACAGTTATATTACCGGTTGTTCTGTATGGTTGTGAAACTTGGACTCTCACTCTGAGAGAGGGACATAGGTTAAGGGTGTTTGAGAATAAGGCGTTTAGAAAAATATTTGGGGCTAAGAGGGATGAGGTTACAGGAGAATGAAGAAAGTTACACAACGCAGAACTGCACGCATTGTATTCTTCACCTGACATAATTAGGAACATTAAATCCAGACGTTTGCGATGGGCAGGGCATGTAGCACGTATAGGCGAATCCAGGAATGCATATAGAGTGTTAGTAGGGAGACCGAGGGAAAAACACCTTTGGGGAGGCCGAGACGTAGATGGGAGGAATATTAAAATGGATTTGAAAGAAGTGGGATATGATGATAGAGACTGGATTAATCTTGCACAGGATAGGGACTGGGGCGGGCTTATGTGAGGGCGGCAATGAACTTGCGAGTTCCTTAAAAACCATTTGTAAGTAAGTAAGTAATATTAAAAATAAGATTGGCCCTAATACAGTACTTTTCTGCACACCAATATTAATTTTTTGTCATTTAACATTACTGTTGGTATTAGGAATGTTGTTTGTTTTTTCGTGAAAATGCCGATATCGACCTGCAGCATCAAAATACTTCCTCTATTTCATAAAATTATAAATTAAAAATAAATAATCTCTATTCCTAACATCAGTATCCGAGAAACGAACTCCTGAGTTCTCGTACACGTGCGATCGACTCTATTCGTGGTCAGCATAGCGTCACATATGTCACTCTTTCCTTGAGTGGTGCATTTCACAGCTGTCGCTCTCCAACTGCTCCCGCTTCACGCATCTCCCTTAATTGTGATATATTTGTATAGGAGAACCACGTCATTCATACGAGCGCGGACCAGTTGTAGCGTGAAGTCGGGAGGTTGGAGCCATTCTTCCGTTATTCCAGCCAAATGATCTCCCCGGCTAGGAATTCATAAATAACAACTAACAGGTAACACGCAGGGCAGATTCTGTTTAAGAGACATGTGACCAGCTTCTTGGTTTTGCGCCTTGCGAAACTAATGGAGGTAATGAGGAATGTAAAATGCTTATGAATACTGAACAGCAGTGAATAACACAGGGCAATGTTATCTACTTCACTTGAAAGAGGTGGATATAGGAGTTTATTTTCAGTCGAAGTGCATTCTTTTTGTGGAAAATATGAAAATCTCGTTACAAGCTATATTTTTTCGAAGCTTATGAAATGTATCTTCCCAAATTAAAATGGAAATAAAATGAGGCAAAATTCTAAACATGTTACCTGACTCGAAAACATCATTTCACTGGGTGCGACGCCGCAGTGCATGTTGCTGCAATAGCGTTCATCCCATTCAGACGATGCGAAACTCTTCTGCGCTTTTTTCCATTTCATTTATTTCACACTATGTCGAATTCACATGTTTACGTTCTTGAAAAGAATGTAGAAAATGGAAAGTTTTACGCTATTGTAATTAACTACGCCACTCAATTTCTACCAACACAAAAACACGCCATCACAAGCCCTACCTAAAGGGACGACATCCCGGACGGTTGGGTGGATTCTTTCAGAAAATGCTGTGATGCACATAGCCTCTTATAATATAAAAATTAATGACGATGAATCCGCCAACATAACTATAGACTAGGTTGCGCACTCCGTTTGATTAGTGTTGTAATAGAAGCATAACCTGGACCATGAATGAAAAAAATGAAGCTCTTTAACGAATGCATTGCGGATTGCATCGCCGCAACTCCCAAACAATCCTTCCCGAGTGGTACCCAGAAAAACGCATCAGAGTGGAAGAGAAGCCCTTATGGCGTTAACTCTGCTAGAGAAAATAAAACATTCTATTCATTCTATTCTATTCACCACGTAATAAATAAAATTATTGATAATATGTAATACTATAATTATTGTACTTATCTGAAATGCTGAAGCTAGGAAACCAGGTTACTCACCTGAAAAAAAAATGAAAATACATTAATCATATGTACAGTGTAAACTGCACACACCTCCTCACATGCATATTACTTCAATATATTAAGTGATCAGTATCAATGAAAATTGTGTTAATTTATGACTTATGTGAACATCAAGTTAGAACATACAGGATGTAAGGGGTATAAGTGCCGTCCTTTTCACAGTCGTCGGGGACTGTCTACGGGATCAAAAAATGTCCATACAACATAGGGTCAAAACTTGATAGTTTTCCCAGAAAAAAAAATCTTATTTTATTCGCGTTACACTGCTTATATCGTGAGTAAAATTACGAAAATTATATCAGTAGGTATAGAGTTAATATTAGTTTAAATAAATATTTGTGTGTCCTATTACGTTTTCGTGAAATTAAATAAAAAATGCATTCTTAAATTTGTTAATATTCTGGCGTGAGAGACGTGGCAACGTGCAGCAGCAGTACTCTGCACAGACGTATGTACGAGTCAGCTGAGTCCAAGCTCCCTGTCCATAGGTATACTGCAGAGCGGATGACAGTTCGGTAGCAGGTATTCGATAAACAACTTACTATGCCATGTACAGTTTAGGAATATCATATGTCATGTTCAAGTGAGACAAGAAGGATGTACCGTCAAGAAGGTTACCTAATCGGCGAACTTTGTAGCAGTTTCTCAACGATTTTTAGAAACTAGGAGTCTCTTACTCTGTTTCGAAAATCACACAACCAGAAATGTTTTAAAATGATACTGCTTTATGAAAGCGGCAGAGATAAAAAAAAATTGCATTATAAAAAAGTTAGTGTGATTTTGTGCAGAAAACTATTACTGTTTATCTTTTAGACATACAATAAAAAGTGGAGCAATATTGTTAATAAAATGTAAAAATACCATAATGATCTATAAACGAGATTGAAAATTTGTATTTGCTCCTCGTTTTATGTAAACAGCAGTATTATCATGGTCCGCTCCTGCATTACAACAGAGCAGCTGTACCCGCTTGAGTTGTACTGTATACTTATAAACCCACTCCTCCCCATCTAGCAACGTTGCAAAAGTCTAATATTTTAAACTTTAA
This sequence comes from Periplaneta americana, assembly GCF_040183065.1. Taxonomy (NCBI): domain Eukaryota; kingdom Metazoa; phylum Arthropoda; class Insecta; order Blattodea; family Blattidae; genus Periplaneta; species Periplaneta americana. The sequence continues at coordinate 66,059,548 of NC_091130.1, forward strand.
TAATTAATTAAATATTGCAATTATAAAAAAATTGTAAGGACATTTTTCTTCCTTATGACATGAATAATTTTATTATCAGTTGAAATAATGGCACTTATACCCCTTACACCCTGTAGAGTATTCAGGGCGTTAAAAAGGTCTAATATTTTGAGGGGTGACAGTACGCTTCACAACAAAAAGTCAATAAATATGAGTCTTAATATTAACAGTTCTTACGAAAAACTTACTTTAAAATTCGTGTGTTGGTGAAAGATTAAAAGGGCTACACATTCTACCTCGTAGAAATTCTAAATCAGAGGTCTCCAAAAAGCGTATAGTCATTCGTGCTCTCGATGCTGCCCGCCGAACACAATGTGCTGTAAGGCTAGAGGAGGGGGAGAGACTCGTACCTCAACAGATGGGAGCGGTCAGTGGGGGATTGCGGCAACGATCGGCTTATGTTTACAAATAATAACATCAAAAGGATAAGAAATATCATACGTTTGTATATTATTTTGACATATTATGAAGCTTATACTTTTGATTGGGAAATATTCGTGAGCGAATGCAAACATGGAAAATAGAATAATTCATTTCGCATAAGCTGCACTTTTAAAACATCTAGCATTGCCACAAACCATGTAACACGATTGTACATGTCGATTATATTCTGATTGTGTCTTTGCAGATGACAATTCAAATTGTTGAAATTTTCCGAAATACCAACAAGGAATGTTAAATCAGTAACAAACAGTTCATCTTCGAGCTCCTGAATGTTCTTCCCTTGTAAATTAAAGGGAACAATTAGTTTCAATGAACAATGTAGATATACTGAAACAATATATACAATAAAGCATATGCATAAAAATCTTACCTAATCTTCATAGTCCTCTCTTAGGCCTAATTGCTCTAACAGCTTACGAAATTTGCGATATTTTAGGAAGGAACCATTAATTGTGTTGACCGATCGTACGACGACATCCATCATCTATTTCATATTTACAACTTTACTCCACAGTGCTTCCTGGTGAATTAAACAATGCAAATATGTTACATTTACAGGCACTCCCTTATCATTCAACCATTTATTTAGCTTGCCCACCAATCCTGTCCGTTTACCAGTCATGGCTGGAGCCCCATCTGTTGCTATTGACACAAGCCGTTGCAAATTCAACCTTTCTGTTCTATGGTGTCTTTCAGTACCTGAAAAGCATCTTCTCCAGTTGTATTTTCCTCCAGAGTAATTACATCTAAAAGATATTCAGACAAAGTAAAATGTTCATTAATTCCTCGGATGAAACTGGCTAGGTGAGCTTTGTCATTTCTATATGTGCTTTGGTCCAATGCAAGTAAGCTACAAACTAGTTAATTGTTGTTTCGACTTCAGATTCAATTACATTTGCAATCTTGCAAATCCTTCTCTGAACTGTGTTTTGAGACAATTTAATTTTCTTAAACTTGTGACTTTGTTCTGGACACAATATTTTAGTAACGTCCTGTATGCACGATTTTACAAATGCTCATTCTGTATTGTTTTTTCAATATTCCAAGTTAGAACATAGCTAGCAAGAAGTTTTTTGTTTAAGACTGAGGATACGTGTGTGATTTGTGTTTGTATTTTCTTGTTTCAAATTTATCAAAATATTTGTATTTTACCTAAAATAAAACGAAAAACTATAAGTATATCATGCGAAACTGAGTGTAAACGTATTGTAATATACTGATTATTATGTATAACCAACAGGTATACAGACGTCCCAAAATAAATTATTTTTACAGTCCAGCATACCTGTTATTTTATTGTATGATATTCTTTGTGAAGAGTCGAGTAGTGTCGTCGCATGTTCAATTTTAACACGCCCTTAAGAATTTTCGAACAAATTAAACATTTCATATTCTCCCCACTAACACAATATATATATATATATATATATATATATATATATATATATATATATATATTTCTCTTCCCTTTCATACGGTCATGATTAGAAGACATTGTGAAACGGTCGAACACTCCGACCAACACAATGATAATGACAGTCCGCCACTGCTCTTCGTTTGCGCATAAACATTGAGTACAGTACAGGTGGGGATGGGTGAGGCGGAGAGGGCTCACTACATACTGACTTTGGTTCCGTTCAGAGGCTTACTCGCGAGTACGCTTTTGGAGACGTCTGTTCTAAATTATGGTATATTTAACAACGCTCGCAACTGCAGAGATAATATCAGCGTCGCCGGTGTGCCGGAATTTTTGTCCCGCAGGACTTCTTTTACATGCCAGTAAATCTACTGACATGAGCCTGTCACATTTAAGCACACTTAAATGCCATCGACCTGGGCCGGGATCGAACCCGCAACCTCGGGCATAGAAGGCAAGCATTATACCAAGTACGCTACCGAGGCCGACTACCCCGTAGGTTAACCGGTTTCTATTATCAGCGTTTCTTAGGAAACCAATTGCACGTCTTGCGGAAGAAGTGTCATGCCATCAAAAACTACAAAATAAATGTGGTTTATGATGACGGAGCACCAGCCCACTTCCATAACAGAATCAGACGACATCTAACACCAGTATTTAATCTTCGATGGATTGGCCGGGGAGGTTCTGTACCATGACCTGTTACTTCATCAGAACTCGGATTTTTTGTTATGGAGACACTTTAAGGCCATAGTGTATGCAACACCCATTCAATGCGTTCAAACACTATAGGAACGTACCTTCAACGCCTGTCAGCACATCAGAGACCAACCAGGGGTGTTTGAAAGGTTGCGTGATTCCGTAAGATGTCGAGCAGAAGAATGTGACTTATTACTCGTATGATATTAGACCCTTTCTTTAGAATCCTGTACATAAGATTTTCTTTTCGTGTCAGTAATTAGATCCAGAACCAATGAATTAGCATACACCAGACTTCACATGGGTTCGATTCACGTAATGCTTTAACAATCACTGTTCTCAGGACATACGTATTCCTTTGACACAGAAAATGGTCGCTGTCCTGTAACGCGAATTTGTCTAACAAGGGGACCGTCCCAGGTCGTATAGCTTGAATTTAATCAAAATGCATATTTAAGCTAATTTTCGTTCGGTAAGGAACGAGCTTATAGTCGTTCGTTTCGCTTTTTCCTCGTTTACGAAATATAATGACTTGACAATCGTTTCGGCATATTTTATATCAATAGCTTTTCAACAATGTAATTTAACTCACTGGTTTTGACTGTATAACGTCGCAACACTACACAGAATACGCACTGTCCGGCAGCAGCCGCACTGTCTCTCATTTATGCATTAATTTGTGTAAATTGGTGGAAAACGGCAAACATCAACATCTTTATTTACGTGATAAAGCAACGTACACAATCCCGTAGCAATAACAAGCAGAGCCCTCTTAAAACGTCCGTCACTGAATTTTGTTTAATAAAGTTAGACTCATACCCTACCTAAGAAGTTACGCTTAAAAAATTCCAGAAATTAGATACAGCCAATTTCGATCGTTTTGTATGTATTTTTTTAATTAAATGCCCAATAATTTTATAAAGAGCGTATTCCGAATCTCAGCGTTGAGCAATCTGATGGCATCACGGTGTTCCGAATTTCAACGATGACGTCACTTATGCTCCACCGGTGTCGCACCGCTTCCATCAGCTTGCAGAGGTGGGAGCAGTTTCCATCAACTGCCATCAGTGAATCTGATTGGTTCTTGTATAGGGCGGGAATTAGCAGACGAATGACATCGTGCACTGTTGTGTCATGGCGGTGTGTCCTGCTGTATTGTCTGTAATGACCATAACGTAAAAACAATATGTTAATGGCTTATGAGCGAACATGTCAACGGACCAGTTATTACTACTGGTTCAAGAAATAAATTGTTTATGCTCTCTTTTCTTTGAACGAGATGACAGTACGGAAATTTCGGAAATCTTGCTAGCGTAGCACAGACAACAACTTGTACAGTCGCCATGACAGCCATCGAACTTTCCAGCAGTTTTGTTCCAATTTCGCTGCAGCGTGACGTCATTGATGTCCACCGGTCCGGTGAGATTCGGAATACGCTGAAATATTCTTATATTTTGTTTGCATTAATTTCAGATGAATAACTCGTCGATACTAAATATAACAAATACATTCAGTAATTAATAGAAAAAGTAGTACACAATTAGTTAAATAGACTAATTTGTTGATATCAATGATACCCTATCCCTATCCTAATTACTTATAGATAACATGTTTGAATCCCTGGCCGCAATACAAATAAAACGTTTATCCCTACAGCAAATAAACAATACCTCATTCTAGATGCAAAGTGAACACAAACAAAAACATAACAGTATCCGTTCATTTAAGCATAAAACTTGAACCACTCACAATGAGAACGATAATTACGTAACCTAACCTAAAAATGTTCACATTTCCTCTGACATTGCATCAATTCTCTATGATCAGCCCACCATTACTGCATGAGAAAATATCTACCAGTTCAATCTAGGCAGTACCAGAGAGGTCATCGGCGTAGCTCAGTCGGCTGAGGCGCTTGCCTGCCGATTTGAAGTTACGCTAGGAAGTAGCTTCGATTCCCGCTTGGGCTGATTAACTCCTTGGTTTTTTTCCGAAGTTTTTCCCAAGGATAAGGCGAATGTCAAGTAGCCTATGGTGAATCCTCTGCCTTATCTCGCCAAATACCATCTCATCACCCAATCCCAACGACGCTAAATAATCTAGTAGTTGATACAGCGTCGTTAAATAACTAAAAAAGTACCAGATGCATATTAACCTCCACTTTCACTTTTATTCAGCGTAAGTACATATTATTCGTACATACGAGTAATTTGCAATCATGTAACATTTGAATGCTGCTGCTGCAGAGACTATCCAGAGTGTTTCTACATTCCACTCGTAATAGATGATGATGATGATGATGATTATTATGATGAAAAATTGTAGGGATGTCACAGAGGAACAGGAGTACGCGAAGAAAACCCCTGTGTTGACTGGACTACGAGCTTGCCCAACACAAGTTATAATTCCAGGTAGAGCGGGATTTGAACCTGGGTCCCCTACTTATAATCAGGCTTCGAGACTTCGGACCCAATAGAGCAGTTCAGTGGGAAATCCGCATAACGGCGTGCTGAGTATAATGGTAAAGCGTATAGTGGTTGAGAGTACTGTAGAATGAATGCCAAAAAATACGCAAAGAAAAACGCTCTGGATTTGAATGTTCTGACGAATAATTTGGTTTTCGTACAAACCCATTTTCAAACTGTGTCTGAAACTATTAGACGGTTAGAAAAGTCAGAGCAAGAGATGCCGGAAGCCCTCAAATTAGTTGAGAAAATGGCTCAGAGAATTAATGAGACACCAAATACACCGGGTACTGAACGTGTAAAACAGTAGTGGAAATCAATTTTATGTAAAAAAAATAACGGATATGGAACATTGTGTAACATAAACAGCAAATTAGTGGGCATAGAGTCACCCGAGAATAAAGGACTGTGTCTTAGAGACTGCAATGATGTTAGGTTTTTTCGTTTTGCTCCTATCACGTCATGCGACGTAGAGCGCAGCTTTCCACAGTACAAACTTTGGCAGATAACCGAAAAAGATTTACGTTTGAGACCTGAGAATGTATCTTATAGTAGGTACATTGCAATTCGGTACTGTAACTGCACTTCCTAAAGACGACCAATAGGATAAATGAAAAAATTAAAATTGCTACATGCTTATTCCCACCATTAACACTGTGTATAATTACACACAAATGCTTATAAAAGACAGGAGAATAAATGCTTTTCACATTCTTTTGAAATTGTCATTGTGTAATGCATATTTACTTTCAGATTTTACATATGTGTGTGTTTCCCCATACTACGGTACTCTACTCTAAATAGCAACGTTGTTACCTCAACACATCTCTACCTATCTGCAGCGAGTCAACAACCTATAGTGCATTCACAGTAAACTTATTGTATCGGGTCCAAAGTCTCGAAGCCTGCTTATAATCCCAGCGCTCTAGAACTAAGCCACCGTGACGGTGCCAACATAAATTGACATAAAATATAACACAAATATTAACGCAAAACAGAAAACAAAACCTTGACGCAAAAATACCACAAAACCTTACGCAAACTTAACACAAAACCTGACGAAACCTTAACATAAAACCTGACGAAAACTTAACACAAAACCTGTCGCAAAATCAATATAAAACTTAACGCAAACTTAACAGAAAACCTTACGCAAACTTAACACAAAACATTACGCAAACTTAATACAAAATCTTACACAAACATAAAAACAAAATCTTACACAAACATAAAACAAAATCTTACACAAACATAAAACAAAATATTCATGTTCACATACATGCATGCATGCATGCATACATATACCTACATTCACACATATGAATATTCAATAGATATATAACTATGCAATGAGTTTGTTTTCACATAAAATTTCATTTATAACTAATTTTTGCACAACAGGCTTTGAACACTTTCATCCTGTGAATAGTAGTAGGTTGTCTTCATCTAAATCTATCTTACATTACGAATATTATTAGAGTGTGTTTATCCTATAAAAGCTGCTATTCTTATGCATTTAACTTCACCGATAATAGTGAATTACATGCAAAGAATAGATGAATACAAAACCACCAGCCAGAAGATAATCCCTACCTCTTAGTGGAACTCAAGGGACTTGTCCTTAATCCCACCAAAGACTAACTTAGCTATCCTCAATGGGAAGCTATTCCAATGTGGGTCATCATCATTTTCTACCGGTGCACACTTTGGAAATAATCACCTATTACACACAAAGCTTTTAACGAGAAAGCGTGACTTAAAACTGTGGGAGAAAAGTTTTCCTAGAAGAAAATAGCAAAATGCCTTTCTATGTTGTAAAACGCTGCTCTCGTTTCCACAGGCCATACATACGAGTCTGTTAACTTGATGTAGTTCCGTTCACCTCGGGCGACCAAAGTATTTTCTTGGTTGTCTCGTGTTGCGGTCTCAGATGTCAGTAGACAAACTGTCTTGTCTAGAAGCTCTATACAACTTCTCAAAGCGACAAGGCATTTAAGGATTATGACATTATTCAAGAAGACGAGTAGCGACGGAAAAAGAATGTCAAAAATACTTCTTACAAACTTTCGCTATTGTTCTGTGGTTCAACATCTATCAGTCTGTTAGAGCATTCCCCTCTATCGTCGTTATCACCATCATTACCATCATCATCAATCATCAGTAGAATCCTGCGTTTGGTTACTTTGAGTACAAGTTAGGTGTAGGTCTACATGAATTATACTAGCTTCGCTTGGAACGGAAATCCCTGATTCTTTTCCCCGCTTCGTTTCGTGTGTTTACATTTGTTTATTCCTATAGGCACTGAACAATGAGAATAGTACTTACAAGGGAAGGGTTTCGGCTCAAACAGGAATTTTTATTTAAAAATTTGTACAGAGACTTATCTCACAATGGTGATGAATTCCCTAAAAGCATTCATTTGTGTAACTCTCCGTTTGGTTGGTATTGGTCAATACATTTCTTTAAAAATGTACATGAGGATTCTGTATAAAATGCCTGAAACAGCATGGAGCAAAGTAATAAAAAAACACGCAGAAGGAACAGAACACCAGAACAATCTTCTGAACCACACTCCAGTGCTCAAAAATCAAATGCTACCTGAATTACATTTTTGAAATCCGAGACTTGTTCAGGATCCACTTAACCAGTTGACTGCCAGGAATATTGAAGCATAGGGCAATACACTGGAGCAGAGTGCATTTTCATTGTAAACACTCGATTTCCCAAGTTAAGTTCTGGATTCTCAGCAAGAGTCCTTATGCAATCTATTATCCTCCGAGCATATATTTTGTATTGTCTAAAGAAATAGATATCCAGAGTAGTGCTGCTTATGATTAGGTTTTTCTCCGGAGCGGTTGTTTGCACGCTTTCAATCGGAGACGTCCGGTTACCTCCGATTGATGCCGCGCAGGTTGTATATGTGCTGCGGCGCAGACATACACTTTCCGCTGAGCATTCCTTTAATCGGATCAGGTAGTGATTGGAATCCGCTGACGTCCGCGTAACTTTTAGAATAAGTGTGTAATTTTTTGTTGTTTATTTTCTCTTTTTTATTTACCTCTCTCTCTCTTTTTTCGGCTCTTCATTTTTTCTTGTTTTGCTTGAAGTACCTATGTACTATGTTAGCTGACAGATTTTTTCTAGTTTTGAAATTCATAGTGTATGTGGAAAGGCATATTAGTTTTATGTCATTAATCAAATTAATAACATTAAAATTAACTGAAAACTAATGCAGAAGTAAAGCTTTTCAGTAGCTAATGTAAACATATATAATTTTCCTGGAAACACTCGTTTATTCACAAACAATTTTTTTCAATTATTATTCCAATCGGTTTAGATTAACGTAAAATATATTAACGGAGCTTCAGAATGGAACAAAAGAAACGTGTGATATCAATGGGTTAAAGTTTACTGTCCAAAAAAATTTATTAAGATTCTTCACCAGACAGGATTGTGATCATTGTGTTAAAGGGTGTCAGTATTTGAACTGCCTCGTCTAAAACGCGTCACTCTTCCTCTGTAATAAAAAATATAAGCGGATATCAACTTAAGAATAATTGTAATTATGTTATTACCACACGTTTCTTTAGTTTAAGAATGAAACTCAATATTTTAATCCAATAACTCAAGTTGCCTTTTAAATATTCCATATAAGTTATGTATGATTTTTATTGCCCCGAAAGTTATGTTTTATAGAAATTTCAAGACTTTTTTTTCTATACTGCGGACCTTTGGAACAATAACACTAAAGCAGTTTAAAAAATCGTATCAAATGTTTTCCGTAATTTTAAAACTACGAAAACGATGATATCACTAATTAACCGTCAATGTGTATCTGAATGGTAATAATTTATTTTTGACAGCAAATACGAGTACCACAACCGCGGCTCTTAATGTTAGCCTAAAAACTTACATACCTACATTTTAAAATTTAGACCTACTCAGAGAATCTATCTAACCTGGTCCACGCCATAGAGATTTCCAAATATGGACCTGTTAGTGTCCTAGGAGCGTTTGGCATTTCTGGCAACACAATCACCAACTCATATTTCATTTCAAGTAAGCGGCTCATCACTGAAGTTTGGAGTTTCATCTCGTAACAATATGCTGGATCAATCTTAGACGGTCCTTTTTTGCTGAGATTCTTCTGCTTTTCAGTTTTTCATTCCCAATGTTACTCTGTCTGCACACAAAACCACGAAATTATTTATTAGAACTTGTATATATATTATATATATACATAAATCAAAGTAAACACGCTTTTTAAAAGAGTTCAAAAGTGTTTCGAACTGTTAAATTTACTTACTTACTTTCTTCAAGTTCGCGATTGTGCGATCGCTTCAAATGGTCTAACAAATTCGAAGTACCTCCACCCTTAGAGTAAATTCGCCCACAAAGTTCACAGCGTGCGACTTTATTATTATCTTCAACTAAATTGAAGAATTTCCATGCGACGGATATACGATTTTGTGCCATTTAATTCCACTCACAACTACCGTCAGTCCGTACGCGCCGGTCGGCCTTGAGCTAACTGTCGCTTCGCTCCGAACCACCGCATCCCTCCTTTGTTCCCTGTTCCACCTACGATAGTATCGGAGATCACCGGTGGAGAGCTTTATTCGTAATCTCCGATTTCTCCGCGGTAGTAATCACTCCGATGAGTAACACTAATCCAGAGGCTGGATATATTTGTTATTTTTTTTAGGTGGAATTATCATACATTCCATGTCCTAGGCTTGGAATGATTCATTTATTAAGATTGTGTCCTTGTGCGTATTCAATGACTCACACAACAGTCTACATTTTTGATTAGCTGCAATATTTTCAGACAGAACGTTGGAGAAAAATGTTCTTAAATGGGAATGGGCTTTAGACATTTTACCACTCGCTTTAGTTTCTAGGCTAGGCTAGGCTTACGAGTAAGGTGTCCCATACCCTTAACTTGTGCAGTCCTCTCACCACCCCTCAACTTGTACAGTGCTCTAACAGACAAACCACACATTACACAAACGAATGCTTTTGGGAGCTTTACAGAAATGTAAAGATGGGCCTGTATACAAATTTTGGATACGAAATTCCTGTTCGAACCGAAACCCTTCCCTTGTTAGAGGCCCACGTACAAAATATACTGTCACGGGGATTTAATAACAAACTATTTATTTAAAGCCATCTTATGGGCAATATAAGATTATTCTCACAATATGTAAAACGTATACAGATTCTAGATAGGCCTAGTTTTTTTTCACAATATACAGAATGTTCCATTCAAATCTCCCTGATTTCAATTAATCATTGCTAACAAGGTTTGCAGATTTATGAAATGAGACTGGTACTAAAAGAAAGAGAAACTCAAAGAATTTGTATTTCATTTGTTTGGAGTTGATTGTTTTGTCATTACGTTGCGCAACAATCGCAACATTCGCAAAAGCCAAAATGGCAGCTCCACAGCAACGCGGGCAAACGGTGGTGTGGTATGCGGAGACGAAATCCGTGATTTCAACGCAACGAAATTACAGAGTTGTCGGAGGCACATTGAATTGCCTTGATGCCTGGGGAATGGATTTACTCGGGCTTCTCTGAAATCCCGCTCGAATTTCTTTCACCTTCTCTTCTGTCACGGAAAGCAGAGCTCCACCAGATTGTTTTAGGACATTGCCGTCGTAAGCAACTTACTGAACCAGAGCCTAATTGATTTTGCATCAGCTGTAACTCCTCCATACACTCGTCTGTAATTTCGTTGCGTTGAAATCACGGATTTCGTCTCCGCATACCACACCACCGTTTGCCCGCGTTGCTGTGGAGTCGTAAATTTATGCTTTTGCGATTGTTGCGCAACGTAGTGACAAAACAATCAACTTCAAACAAATTAAATACAAATTCTTTGAGTTCCTCTTTCTTGTAGTACCAGTCTCATTTAAAAGATCCGCATATCTTGTTAGCAATGATTAATTGAAATCAGTCCAAAAAGTAAAAATCAATGCTCAATTTTTCATACTTACAGAGTATTTAATATTTAAATTGTACTTTTAAAAGGAAATAGCCTACTTATATTTTATCAGATGAAAATGAGATAAGAAGTAAATAATATGACAAGTTATTGAAAGGATTGTATTGTGAAGAGGCTATTCACAATTGAAAACGAGTTCATATTGAAATTGAAACATAAGAAATATATTTCGGTCCTCATGTTTTCACTTTCGTTCATTTAGAAATGTTTGTAGGTTTTTGGTTTTGTTTTGTTTTTTTAGCCCCCGTGTATTGCCATCTTTTGCCAGATTGTAGAAATTAATTACGAATACTTGTTTTACACGTGAACATTGTAACTGAACACATCCTATGTATGTATAGGCCTACGTCTATAAATAAATAAATAAATAAATAAATAAATAAATGGAAATTACAATAATGCAATAAATCACAATAAAAACAAAATTATTTACACTGACTACTTGCTTCACGAGTCTCTGCACGATCCCAAAGCATGTTTTATAGTACCGTAAAGAATTTGCAGTTTGAAATGTTGGCAAACAAAGAAACAATTTCTAGGGTAGTGATAAAAACGAACAAATGCTAGGGAATCGATCAAATTAAACAAATGCTAGGGAAGCGATGAAATTGTGCGATAAGCAGCCATGATTGGTTGAAAGACGTCCTTTCGTACCGTTTTATTGGTCAAAAGTAGTATGACGTAGTAAAAGTGTAGGCCTAATAGTCACCTTAATATTGCAGAGTCCCGTGGCGTCGCGGTCTAAGACATCCCGCCTAGGACTCGTGTTACGGAATGCGAGCTGGTTCGATTCCTCATGGGGAAACAAATTTTCTCGCGAAATTTCGGCCAGTGTATGGGACCGGTGTCCACCCAGCATCGTGATGCACTTGGGGAGCTACGATAGGTATCGAAATCCGGTTGCGAATACCAGCTATAACGGCTGGGGGGATCATCGTGCTAACCACACGATACCTCCATTCTGGTTGGATGATCGTCCACCTCTGCTTCAGCATGTGGGCGTGAGGCCAGCAGCCGGCTGGTCGGTCTAGGCCCTTCACGGGCTGTAGCGCCACGGATTATTATTAATATTGCAGAATTCGCGATTACAAATCAAACGAGAGGTCGCACAGGTCTGTAGCTGTTCTTGATATCGAGATATGACTGTAAGAGGCCGGGGGTACGGATGATATTATACGCAACTTCGGCGCCCTTCTGCCTGTAGCGAGGGCGGTGGCGTCATTGGACGTGGCCACACAAGTTACAGTAGCTCATGGCCTGACTATTCATAACATTAGCATTCAGCTGTGGCTCATAATTTTGTTATAGTAAGCTTCTGAAATTCTGCCATCTTTGTTTCGCCATAGATCCCGTAACGGGTGCCCCCTACTCGGTGCAGAGAACGATGCGACGTAGGCCTATTCTACGTCTAAACTACACCTACATTTTCACTACATGGAGAGAAAGAATTGTGACCTTCCAAATTATTGTGCAATCAAACAGTTAAGATTATATAGAAAAGTCAACCACTTTGGAGTAACAGTTATCACTTCTGACCGTGAAACGAGCAGGCCTGGGTTCAAATCCCGGTTGAGACAGGTTAACTGGTTGAGATTGCTGGGTTACTTTCGGCGCTGGACCCTGGATTCATGTCGCTGGCATTATCACCTTCATCTCACTCAGACGCTATTTTTTTTTAAATTTTAGTAGATTATTTCACGACGCTTTATCAACATCTGAATGAGATGAAGGTGATAATGCCGGTGAAATGAGTCTGGGGTCCAGCACTGAAAGTTATCCAGCATTTGCTCATATTGGGTTGAGGGAAAACCTCTGAAAAAACCTCAACCAGGTAATTTGCTCCAACCGGGAATCGAACCCGGGCCACCTGGTTTCGCTACTAGACACGTTAACCGTTACTGCACAGGTGTGAACTCTCAAAAGCTAAATAACCATAGCAGTTGATAAAGGGTCGTAAAATAAACCAAACAAAAAATACGAAGAAAATAATTTTATTGGTGGGAAAATGGAATGGTCCTGATTTCAACTTTGATCTTTTCCAAAATTTAAAATCGTGTTGGAAGAGCATGTATGTGTTCTGTAATTATCTTTAAGTTTGGCACAGTGTCTCCAAAACAGTGTCCCAGTGTTCTTAAAGAGTTGATAGATCATCTCTTTCAATAGGCAACAGCCTACTCTTGGTACAATGCGTCACCATTTTCAAAGTTCAGTTCTATATTAACATGCAATATATTCACAATTTTAGTAAAGACACTGAATGTGAAAGTATCATCAAGGCTTAGAAAAGTGATTTTCTTAAGAAGTGAAGTATAGTAATGAAACCATTTTTGCAAATAGTCAATGGTCCTCTGATACAGATTCAGCGCTTCCTTCTTAAAGAGTTGCACTTCAGAATCACTCAAGTTATTCAAATGCTGATTTACTACCAAGCCATGGCACCAATGAGCGCCACGAACTCGCTTCTGTGTTCCATCCAAAGAGCTTATAATACTAATAATGAAATATCAATATGAAATTTCAGAATATAATATTGTAATGAACAAAATTCCGGACATTAAGCGTCCTGAAAACAATTTAATTTTTTTCCTGCATAGAGGACTGATTTCCTGACAATCGGGAAAAATTTCGGACGGTTGGCAACTCTACCTAAAGGCAAAAGTGTACATCACGAGACGCAATACGATTGTTGAACTAAAAGAAAACATCCGGAGGGAGACAGATCGGCGATCTTGCACGACACTATGGAGAGTATGACTAAAAGAGACCAAGAATGTTCTCATCAAGGTGGTGCCCATCTACGGGATGTGGTATTCAGCAATGAACATAATGCTGAACTCCTGTATTTTGGTATGAGTTACATATGAGGGGCTCACAACTAGAGTGGACCAAGTCCACCAGCGGTCAGTTTCTGGATTAATACAACCTCGGATGAAGAAAACTTAGATTTATTGATTGCCATAACAAACCACGTCCATAACTCATTTGTTACTCCACAGAGAGCAGCATTTCTTATGGAAGGTGAAGGTCGCTAAGCATGAGCCAGGAACTTTAAGACTCAATTTCTCAAATTTATTCCAGAAGGACTTTGCCCACTCTGATTGTGAACCCCTCATATAAATGTACTTCTATGCCAAGAAGTAGCCTATGCATTTGAAGTGTGCCCTATCAATATGATCCACCTTGTATTACGTCATTGTTTGGTAGGTCTCATGTCTGGATATTATTTGACATTTCTTTTTTCGAAAGACCTAACCTCATTTCAGAAACGTAATATCTTTCTTCTTCTCCTTCCCTTTTTCTTGTTTTCTTAATTGAAGACCTACGTATATTTTTGGACATGCTTCTTCCTCAAGATAAAGAGTCCCAGTCTAACCTGCGAAACAAACAGCTTCAGAGTGAAGAGGAGTACACGAAACAGGAGTGCGAGCAAACAATGCACAATAGAAGTACACAATTGAGAAGAACGGATATGAAAACGTACCAAAATTTCCGTTTGAATATGAAGTTCCAAGACTTGGTCCGCCATCCCGGCCCATGTGTCCATTGTTATGGAAAGTTTTGAATGCACGAGGTAGTTGTGTGGACACAATGAAGTTACGTCTTCCTGTGCCGCTCGCGCTGGAGAAGGGAAAATTATGCGCGACGAGCTCTTCGTCTCACACACCCTTAACAGTCGATAAAATTGACCACAGGAAATTAAGCAAGTTCACACTCTAATGGGCCATCGGTTCAACAGAATATCCTACTTTCATTTCCGAAAGGAAGTTCGGCAAATAATAACGATAAGATGCTATTTCAAATTCATTTGGAATCTGAGTTGAGGTCAGATCGGCTCCAGTTGTGGGGAAAGCGATAGATGGGAACTGAAACGTGCGAAGTATGAACATCAAAATGCACCCTGCAGCTCAAAAGCGGCTTTAAGTCTGTGCCTCCTGCTTTTAGAAAGTGAGATTTTATTTCCATATCATCACTTCAATCGCTCTAGTCCGGATCAGCTTACTCAATACTCTAAGGGTGAAACTTAACCATTTTTCCCCTATTACTGCATATGCTACTGGACTATAGTGATTTTATATATGTCAGGTTGAACTGTCGTACCAACTTTCTTTCAAATTTCGAGTACTGACAAATACGACAACTGGCAGTTATGATCAAACTGTTATGTTGGCAGCAATAATTTTGTTTTGCAGTAAAGGCAACTAATGAAGTGAAAGTATCTAAGTTTGTGAAATTTATATGTAATTAATAATTAATTAGTAATACCGTCATTTCCCATAACTATGGTCCTGGAACACAACTATGGTCCATTCAAATTTTGTACTCCATAATGTAGTACTGTACCTCGTTTATCTATATTTTTGCTGTACTGTAGTTTGAAGTCAAGTCACTGCAGCTATCTACGAACGGTCTAATGTTACTTCTACAATGTTCTTTGAATGGTTGTATCGTGGACCATAGTTGTGTTCCAGGACCATAGTAAAATTACTTCCAACGCTATAGTCCTGATCACCTTACTTAATACCGTAAGGGTGAAACCTAACCATTTTTTCCCTATATAGTGATTTTATATGTGTCAGGTTGAATTATCGTACCAACTTTCTTTCAAATTTTGAGTACTGACAAATACGACAACTGGCAGTTATGATCAAACTGTTATGTTGGCAGCAATAATTTTGTTTTGCAGTAAAGGCAACTAATGAAGTGAAAGTATCTAAGTTTGTGAAATTTATATTTAATTAATAATTAATTAGTAATACCGTCATTTCCCATAACTATGGTCCTGGAACACAACTATGGTCCATTCAAATTTTGTACTCCATAATGTAGTACTGTACCTCGTTTATCTATATTTTTGCTGTACTGTAGTTTGAAGTCAAGTCACTGCAGCTATCTACGAACGGTCTAATGTTACTTCTACAATGTTCTTTGAATGGTTGTATCGTGGACCATAGTTGTGTTCCAGGACCATAGTAAAATTACTTCCAACGCTATAGTCCTGATCACCTTACTTAATACCGTAAGGGTGAAACCTAACCATTTTTTCCCTATATAGTGATTTTATATGTGTCAGGTTGAATTATCGTACCAACTTTCTTTCAAATTTTGAGTACTGACAAATACGACAACTGGCAGTTATGATCAAACTGTTATGTTGGCAGCAATAATTCTGTTTTGCAGTAAAGGCAACTAATGAAATGGAAGTATCTAAGTTTGTGAAATTTGTATGTAATTAATAATTAATTAGTAATGCCGTCATTTCCCATAACTATGGTCTGGAACACAACTATGATACATTCAAATTTTGTATTCCATAACGTAGTACCTTGTTTATCTATATTTTTGCTGTACTGTAGTTTGAAGTCAAGTCACTGCAGCTATCTACGAACGGTCTATGTTACTTCTACAATGTTCTTTGAATGGTTGTGTTCCGCGACCATAGTTATGAGAAATGACAGTACCGGTATTAATATTAATATCAATATATAATTCAGTAGTAATGTGTTCTGATTCCAATTCAACACTACATTCAGGTAAGTATAATTAAATAAGATATAACTTATATTTCTGCCCATTAGTCACGTGCATGTCTCATACCAAGTAGGTCTATTTTTTTTAATGTTCAGATTTGTATTAAAATGTCCAAGAGAGGAAATAGCATGGTAACAACTTAGGAGTGTGTATTTTAAGTAGGGTATAGTAGACGAGGTAAGGCCTATCCTGTGCCCTACCATTCACCGTGTCTATATCACCCGTGGGTATGGAAGAAGGTAAGTTTTTAGTCTGAGCTGAACATCCATGTCTGTAGATTCGTGTTATATTAACGACCGTCACCCCTCACACGTCAAACGCTTTTTCTGATCGCCTAACCTTTCCCTTCTCACGCAACTCAAATGCTAGGTGTCGCCTCCTGTACTATATACACTATACATTTTCAAAGTGGTATTCTGTTTTCGAAATTTGAACTAATCATTTCACGTGATCAAACAAAACATTTTTAGGTTAAGTCCTTCTATCGTAAACTGTTTAGTCAAAGCGATGAATTTCATGTTGTCAGACAAAATACATTTTAATATTAGATCATACTAATCTACTCATTACCAAAATAATGTGGGAGAGGTCTTGGAGGAAAATATAGGCTTTATCTTTCACAGATTATTGATCCATTTGGAAAACACCTCACAACATAAAGTTGAAATGTGGTAAATAAGTAAATAACCAAGACATTGTTACTGTTAATAAGATTATTATTATTATTATTATTATTATTATTATTATTATTATTATTATTATTGCTGTGTTATTATTTCAGTACATGTCACTGTAACTTTACTCTCTTTGATGATATCTGGAATTAGTTGGCTTCGCTGAAGATACGTGATCCTCACCGTAATTATTACCACCATCAAATCACCCTATACACTTGTTTAAATTCTATATATCCCGCAAAACGTTATTTAATTTTTATCAGATGTAAGGAATTTGGGTAACTTCATATTATGTATCTTATTAATTGTTCGATATTTTTACTAGCCTATAGCATTACCACGTTAAGGTACAAATGAAGAGTCCACTGCAAGAATGATGGATGTCATTTCGAATACATTTTGCAGGAGAAGCGATTGAAAGCTTAATGCCACGTAACTCTCTATGTACATTCTATATGTCTTAAGCTATGCATTGACAGTCTTGGTTCATTTTCGACAAAAAAGTGACATCCATCATTCTTGCAGTGGACTCTTCAAATGTATTTACGTTCGTGGGTCCTAGACGAGTCACAGATATCATAAAAAATGAGTGCCGACGCAAATTTCGCACCCAAAATAAGGGTCGAAAGTTGCTTGAAAGTGGGGGCCGGCGGAGAGATGCGGGCGGGCAGGATCACTCCGTCGAGGTGAAGTGGTAGGCGGCAGTGAGGGGCCGCACAAATATCTTATTCCCGAGAGTTTCCTTACTGCTCACACAGAAAACTCGAATTTTTCTAAGATCGAATCAGTGACAGGTTAGGTTAGGTTAGGTTAGGCTTTTACTATGCCTTAATTATACTCACAAATTGTCTAAGAATATGCCCTTCCTTCCACGACATACCAAAAGCCTAAACTAACCTAACCTGACGCTTATTCAATTCCATGAAAACGCGCTTTGGTGGAATCAGTGATAGGTTAGGTAATGTTCGATTAGGTTAGTATAGGCTGTTGCTATGCCTTGCACAGACCTATACTCACAATATTGTCTAAGAATGTTCCCTTTCTTCCAAGGCATACCAAAAGTCTAAACTAACCTAACTTGTCATTGATTCGATCTTACGAAAACTCGCCTTTCCTCTGTGAATCAGTAAGGAAACGCACGGAAAGATATGCATGTGCTTCCTCTCCCTGCCGCTTACTCCCTCCACCTTGCTCGAGCGATTCCGCCTGCATTCACGTCTCCGCCGGCCACCATTTTCACAGCAACTTTCACATTTATTTTCGGTGTGAAATTGGTGTCGGCACTCAATTTTTTATCGTATATGATACGTACGACTCGACTACAACCCAAGGATGTAACAAAAGAGCAGATTTTGTAGAGACTCTGCAAGATGATTACGAAACTGACAACAAAGAAGAATAGCTTTACGTAAACAATCTCAAGATTATCAAGAAATTGGCTACAACAAAGAAGAGTAGATATATAAACACTCTCAAGACGATCACGAAACTGACAAAAAAAGAGTAGATTTTGTAAACATTCTCAAAATAATCACGAACTACTTCGTTACTCTGAAGACAATTCAGAAACAGACTACAGAGAAAGAGAGTAGATTTGCAATATGTACCGGTATGGACTATTAAGATTATCACAAAACTGGCTATACTGTTTTGAAGATCCTTAGCATAAGAGTATGAATTAGCCTAGATCATACAGTATATATAACAGATAGGTCATCCCTATGTTAAAATCGGCAGCACTTTGAAAAGAACAACCGCCAGGATCGCCACCCGTCCGCCGGAAACGAACACGAGATAGCAGTACAGTCGCTAACGCAATTCAAATGGGAGTTATGACGTGACTCCTTATGTAACAACTATTCTAGAATTAACGAATGTTTGTACTTCTGACAGTTGTATGTGGAGTCGCAGGGAGGAGTGCGCTGTTGCAGCACTGCAGTGAGAGACGGACGGGACAGCGGATTTCAAATTCTGAACTACATCTTATCCCACGTTGCATTAAATTAGGCTCGAATTCTAATTTCTAATGCAAGTATCTTGAATCCAAGATTGTTATTAGAGCTGTCAGACTAAAAGACGTCGCAAATTTAAAAGTAGTAAAAGTTCACGGAACTACACGTAACGAATTTTGATCGAAATATAGGCTACTATCACACTACTAATACCACTACTGCCACTACCATACCACCACTATTAATAATAATAGTAATAATAATAATAATAATAATAATAATAATAATAATAATAATAATAATAATAAATGAGGACTGGGTAAATTGTGTTACATAAACGAATTATGTGCTGTTATTCTTTGAAAAAAGTATTTTTGTTCCTTTTTTTAAAGTACAAAAGGGCTAAATAATTTATATACCGAAATAAATGAATTCGTAAACAAGTTATATGAAT
The DNA here is from genome assembly GCF_040183065.1 of Periplaneta americana. Lineage (NCBI taxonomy): Eukaryota > Metazoa > Arthropoda > Insecta > Blattodea > Blattidae > Periplaneta > Periplaneta americana. Next base: position 66,079,231 of record NC_091130.1, read on the forward strand.
TTAAATTTGTATTTGCAGGAACGAAACCACACTTCAAATTTTGATTGTTTGCGAGCAAGACAGACAGCCTCAACAATGAATGAATAAAGTTAGAATGTGCGACATATTTAGTATTTAAATAACATTGTTGTAAAACCGGTGCACGAACATAATCTACAACACATTTCAATACCAAAAATATAAAAATGAAAAAGTGGTGCGGAAGACCTCATGTACTAATTAATTATGTATTTTATAAGGAAATATGAATATACATGGCGGCGAATGGCATCCTTTTTAAATGAATCAAGGCCCGTGACTGCCTTTGACCTGGGTTTGACTTTTCGGGAGTTTCCAGCAGCGCATCAGAAGGCCCAGCTGGTGTGTCATCTTCATTTTCTTTTTCAACTTCTTTTTTTTTTCGCACTTTTCCTTGCCAATATTGATGACAGTATTTCTGAAAATGTTTAGAGCGGCAGCAGTTCTCTCCAACACTTTATTAACATCAATTAGCGGACCCTCATTCTGACTTTCTGATTCAAAATAAACCCTAAGAGAGCATACCATTTCACGGGCTTGGCCACGAATCGGTGTTCCTTTGCCGCAGCTTGCAGTTTTTCTTTTCGGAGAATGAAGTCGTGGCCGCACTCTCTTACCTTTTTACTGTGCCATTTTAAATTTAAACTTAAAAATAAACTGTAAAAAAAAAACACATACACACACAAACACACATAATAACCCCTACAACAATTACTATGAAACACTGAGTTAAAAAGGCAGAATATTAAACGATAAAACTAACAACAACGAACAGTGAAATGCCGTCACAGAAAAACAAACCGATTCATAAACCACGTGCGTATATTTTGTTGAACTACCAACGCTTCGCATGCTTGTTGAAGGTTGCTGGCAGCAGGGTGAGAGGGGAACGGATTGTGATTGGGCGTTGCTATGACACCACTCGTTACTATGGCAAATTGCCCCCACCTCATTCATGATGTTAACTGTCAGAAGTACAAACATTCGTTAATTCTAGTACAGATGTCGCAATAGTAAACCTGACGAAAGTTGTTACCGTCAAAGCCTATAAGGCCGAGCAATCTGGGTATATATGATCTAGGAAAGCGGGCAAGGTTGTTTGGAGAGATGGAATTATCGCGCTAACTGAAGTACGAAGTTCAAATTCCTCGAAGTTACGCGGGACATCATCAACATCCTAGCCGTCTTACATTTGAATCTCACGAAATACTTTAACTTGCGTGGACGGCTCACGAGAGGGTACGGCTAAGCATGCTTCATGTGGGGGAGGACAGTGGACTGGTCCCCTCATAATTAGTTAAGGGGAGCTCCAACAATAACCACTCTGTCTCCTTGATACTGGCGGGTCACTGCTTTATCTACAGCAGTGTATTCTTTTATACAACTTCATCATCTGCAAAGCTAATGTCAGAATGAAGGGTAGAGAGAACAGGCAGATTAATTATGAGGGCATGGAAGATTCTGCACACAAATGTGTTTTATTCATGTGAGAATTTCCTGGTATTTTAACAGACAAGTGGTTTACAAGCTATGTGGTATTGCTGCTTTGGGAGACGTGGCCTACGGTCAGCAGCGCCATCCATTTATTTTTATTTTTGATAGAATTACAATCACACACTAGGGTAACGAGCTGGGCTCCAGTGACCTGTAATTTCTTCAGATTTTGTTCACTTCTCCTCAACATTCCGAGTTTCTCCAAACTCGCATATGAGGGGGTCAGAAGCAAAGGGGTTTAAGTGCACTTAAGTTATTTGTGAGAAAAAGTGGTTGAAAGTACTCAATATTTCGTAAATTCCGTGAAATTTTTTATTTCAATTTTAGTGTGTGGTATGGTTACAAGATGTATCCCTTTGCCACGGAAATTTTAAATGTTTTAGCTTGCCCTGGATGTTCTTAAAAATATCACTTGTACTCCTTTGCTTCTGACCCCCCCTCTCCCTCATATAAAATCAGCTCTTTTCTGTATATTTTTGAACGATAAACGCAAACAGGTCCACGCGAAAATATGATATATTACCTTTAATTGCGAACTCAGTTTTCTGTACAAAAGATACGCTGTAATTTATCTAGAAGCCAAAGAAATCGTGCACCCTATATGTTTAAAAACTATTTTTTCTTCGAAATCTTAAAATAATCAAATTACACTGTTTTATCAATTATTTTTACTCTAGCCATTCCTTTCTTTATATATGCATACGTTATTTGTTTGTTTATTTATTTACTTCGTTATTTATTGAATCTCCAAAATTTAAAAAAAATAGCGTATCCCTGTTGTACTTAACTTACGTAGGGATTGCAGTTATACAACATAATATAACAATAAAAAGGCATAATACGTAATTTTAAATTTATATGACAAGTGAAACGAAGAAAATAGTTCTAGCAAATATCTGTTGGAAGACAACAGAAGGCCTAATGTTCATGTACTTAAATGTGGCGTGTAGGTACATCTTTATTTTCAGGAAATCTGACAATCAAAAGACGAACAGTCTATAATGCTTCGTTACGTTTGCAGAGCTAATTATTTTGATCATTTATATGAAGTCTTTGAAATCAGAACTATGTCTGTCATGGGAGTTTACGAACACTATGAAGTAATATTATAGCCCCTTCTACCTAATACCCAACCTTACCTTCCCGCAGTGCACAGTGGTCTTTCCAACGAGGCTCTTGGGAGATCGAATCAAGGTATTAACTGTTACATCTTGTAATGGAGGAAATACCATTACTTCTATTCCTTCCACTAATATGGAGATTTAGCGCTGGGCTGACAACCCGTTTTGTTGTGGATCATTCACAAGAAGCCAAAGACTACGGTTGCTTGGTCATGTTCTAAGCTAAGATCCGACAAATCATCTCTGAACCTTGATGGAGAATAATTAGCCAAGATGTAGAAGATCATTCCTTAAACCAAGACTAGGCTGAAGGATCAAGTGGACAGTAATTTGTTCCTGATAAGAAGCGATTAAAAGGACTATCTAGTCAGTTTTCGTGAAAACAGAAGCCGTATTCAGTTGGAGTGGTCATAAATGACAACAGTATGAATACTCCTTGGTGAGCTGTATGGAAATATAAAAAGTTAATAGAAGCTAACCAGGAAGCGTAAATCTATTATAAAATAAAATACAGCAGCCCAAATTTTGTTTTTTATCTCATCAACTTTTAAAGCTATCAGATTAAAATGTTTAAAACACATTAAAGAAACCCTGATTAACATAACCTATAAATTTCAATATTTTAGTGAACCTACAAAAATCTAAATAAAAAAATTTAAAATGTCTTGTCAAAAAGAAGAGCTGAAAACACAGAGATATGAGTGCCAATTTTTCTCATAAACTAGTGAAATATTTTACATAGCCTACGTGCATCATTTAATTTTGGAAACTAGGATCATTTTCCTATATTCGTCTGAAATGAGATATGATATTTGAAAAATTAATGTAATTTTTTTAATTTCCAAAAAAAGATAATCATAGCAACTGAAGCTATGCCTTGCTGAACATAGTGCTCTGAGTCTTCATGTCACAAACTATTCATTGAATTGTTACGATATAAGCACTTCCACATCCTATGAAAGAAGATATGCTTCTATTTCCTTCCAAGAATCGAACCAGAATCTGCTGGGTCTCTAGTTGAACACGATATCACGCCAGCCACAGGGAAGAGGCTTCGGTAATGGGTAGCTCGTAGAATTTGTTTGAACAAGGTAGTGATTACTGATTACAGAGAGTGAGCGTAAAGTGGTTACAAAGGGCCAAGCATGTACCAATCAAAGCCATCACATCGGCCGTGTAAAGTCGGTGAGCTTACAAGTGCCACCACCTCATGGGTTTCACTGGATTCGTTGATGCGGAATTATTGAGTTGCGAATGTGATATATTAATACGTGACAAAGCTTTCGATAACTGCGCTTTATGCCTGTCAAAAGCGTAACCTGCGGGACTGAACGTGTTTCCAGAGCAGTTTTTATTTTGAACCATAAAGTGAAGTATCGCTAAAAAAAATTCAATAACCCAGTTCGGTATTATTTACAACGGTCATCATTCATGAGTTGTTTGTATTTGACAGTAAATGCTAATTCATTTTAAACCCTAGGGGTTCTGGCGGTTCCATCGTGAGCCAAAGGGCAACTGAAACCTGAAAAACGCAACCACGGCTGTAAAATAGCAGCATTTTTAAACCGACTTCACCACAGTTGCTTCGTCGATCCCGACTCCACTCAGAGTTCCTCTTCATCGATTCCGTCCCGACCGAGTTGCTCTCTCTCGACCCTGAATTCACCTACAGATGTTCCCTCAACCCCGATTCACCCTCTCTGGAGCCTGACTCCACCCAGAGTTGCTCTATCTCGACTTCGAATTCACCCTCTCTGGAAGCTAAGGGTTGCTCTTTCTGGATCCCGATTCCACCCAGAGTTGCTTTCTCTTGACCGCGACGCCGCCTTGAGTTGCTCTCTCTTGACCATGACTCCACCCAGAGTTTCTCTCCCTTCAACATGACTTTACTCAGAGTTGCTCTCTCTTGACCGCAATTCCACCTTGAGTTTCTCTCTTTTGATCACAACTCCGCCTTGAGTTGCTCTCTCTTGACCGTGACTTCATTCTGAGTTGCTCTCTCTTCACCATGACTTCACCCAGAGTTTCTCTCTCTTCAACATGACTTCACTCAGAGATGCTCTCTCTTGACCGCGACTCCGCCTTGAGTTTCTCTCTCTTGATCACAACTCCGACATGAGTTGATCTCTCGTGACAAAGACTCCAACTTGAGTTGCTCTCTCTTGATCACGACTCCGCCTTCAGTTGCTCTCTCTTGATCACGACTCCGCCTTCAGTTGCTCTCTCTTGATCACGACTCCGCCTTCAGTTGCTCTCTCTTGATCACGACTCCGCCTTCAGTTGCTCTCTCTTTTTCTCTCTCGACCCAAATTCTCGCCAGAGTTGTTTTTTGCAAGTTAATGGGCTTTTGATCTTTTGAAGTGCCGTTTAATTTCAAAGAGATTTCTGACTGAGTGTGTTTTAGAATGGAAATAATTATGTGAACTGATGGATGGGAAGAATAAAAATTTGATTTGAGGTGTCAGTGGAAAGATTTGGCTCCAATCGTGGTTTTCAAGGAGGTTAACTCTATGCAGCAGACGTGTAGAAATAGACAAGAAAGATAACTCAGCCAGGGGGCACCGGGCAGAGGTCACATATGCTTCATTACGTTGTTCATTATGTCAGGAGAAAGTATCTTAACTAATATGTATACACCGGTCGTTTCAATAAATGTTCGAAAACATATATATATATATATATATATATATATATATATTGTGATACCATACCTCTATCACCAAAGGGGAGACCTATAACTGAAATTTGATTAATAGACTATATTTTAATATTATTATTGTATTTATCCTGGAAATAAGGAATAGTCTGACTCATAGATATTTTATTTTTCATCATTAACTTTCTCTGATTGTATGTTAGAAGATTCGAAGAGGATGTTCAAATGTATATTATTTTCAGCTTCATCCTCCCCCCGATAGTGCATAACATAATATCAACACGGAGATTGCTGTCTTCTGCGATACAACAAACATTTTAGTGGCCTTCGGAGTTTTTACTTTCTGGTTTCTATATACTTATATAAATTGTGTTAACTCTCGCTAAATTTTATTAATCTTATTATTATTATTATTATTATTATTATTATTATTATTATTATTGTTATTATTATTATTAATGTCTATAAAATTTATGTAGGCTCTACTGGACTGGAACATGAGCACATGCTCATTTCGGGTAAATATCATACCATTTAAATGGAAATTTTGTAAATAAATTTGAATTTGAGATAAAATATTGATGCACACGTCCAAGAATAATGAGATGGTATATTATAGAACTACCGTAGAGAAATAAGTCGAAAAGGAAGATCTCTAAAACGAAAACCGGAATGGAACAATCAATGATCCAGATCCATGATGATAAAAATTGAATATATTTATTATAATATTAATAATTACGTATTCTGTATAGATGATAAGAGGAGATTAGCTAAAAATAAGGATTAGCCTAGATAGGATTAGTAGGGATGAAGAGGTAATATAGACAGTGGTAAAGTAAATAATAGAGTGTAACTAAGATTATTATGTATTATATAGTACCAGAATAATATAAGGCCGAGTAGTGTAATTGTATGCTAAATAGGGTCTGTAGAAATACGGAGTAAAAGTAAAGTAAATCGTTATGATTTGTTATGAGTAGGAAATAGTAGAAGATAGGATTAGAAGGTGAGAAGGGTTAGATAATAAACTTAGTAATATAGTAAGTAACAAATGTAGTGAATGGGCATGGAGGACATAATGAACAATGAAATAATGAATATGCGTCGGTTTTAAACGTCTGGTAGTGTAAAAGTTGTAAATAGTGTAATAACAGGACTGCTGGACCGATTACAGAAATGTGAAGGGCCAGCAGGATCAGAGAGATTAGTGTGAGAATAAACCATACCATATCACATCAATTACAAATTATTTTTTAATTCTTTACTTTTTTCACATCACAAAACTGCTGTACAATGCTGATGTAAGACCTATAGAATGCAATAAATAAAATGAAATGACCAATACGAGAAGATGACTGCAAATTTTCTCTAAGTAACTGGGCATCCTTTGAATTTTACATAACAGATTGATGTATTCATGTTCGTAGAATCTTTGTTTTCATGGCAGTAAGGACGTCGTAAGGATATTGTTTGATATTTGGAATACGTCATTTTAATGTCATAGTATTGTGTTATTAAATACATCTTGAAATTTTCAATTTTTAACAAATGTTTTGTTAATTGTGGCTAATGGAACTTGAGCGTTAAATAGAAAACAAGCAACATTTCCAACAAATAATTTTTGAATATAACCGAAGAATAAAGGTTTCGGAGACGACTCCAATCATTTGTGACGTTTACGGGGAGAATGCCATTGGCGAAAATACGGCCTGAAAATGTTTTCCTCATTTCAAAGAGGACCATTTTGACATGAATGATTCTCCATGTTTAGGGAGACCGTCCGACTTTGATAAATAAGTTTGAATGCTTTAATTCACGGTGATCGACGTCAATAAAATCGAAAATTTGCCACTTACATTCAGTGAGCAACGTTAAAAATGGTGTAAGGGTGCCGTACGTTTTGAGCAAAGACAACAAAAATCAGCGTGTTACCACGTGTGCTTCTTTTCTTGCTCGCCAAAGCTTAGCTAGTCAAAAACATCGATCATTTTTGTTCCAGACTGTTAACAGTGACAAAAAAGTATGTGTTTACATCAACGTGAAAAACAGAAAGGAATAGCTGAGCCCTACTCTAGTGGGACATCAGTCGCCTTAAGACCGCAATTAAAAAAATGACTGAGAAGACTTCATCAAGTGATTTTGCAACCTGACATTGCCCGTCCGCATATTGGTAACATTAAAAAAGCGATTATCTAAGAGTTCGTTTGGTTATTTCACATCTACTCTATTCCCCTGATCTTAATCCATCAGCTTTTCATTTTTTCCGCACTATCCATACACCAGTGGCTTGAAGATTTCAACTGCACACCACCGGATTTCTTCAGACGCGGAATCCAAAAACTGCCAGAAGATTGAGAGTCAGACATGAACAATTAAGGAGAATATTAACCATTAGTTTATGTATTTTGTTTCTGTTAAATAATTTTAATAAAAAAAAAAGCTATGAATTCATGCACCAAACTAAGAGTTTAGTTTCGCACAATTAACTTCCATTCGAAATAAATTATCAAAATTGAGACCAAAAGCAGCCATCTTTTAATTAGAGATAAATAAACAGTTACACTGAACAACAAGAATTTTGCTCCGACTTAAAATAATGTGTTCCTTATGGTTTGATGTGCGCTAAATCCGAAAATGCATTTCTTTTCTTCGTATCACGTAAAGTTTTAAATATATACTATGGTTTCACTTTTCCATAAGTTCTCCCCCAAGGCAACATCTGGCTAGGGTTAGGGTTGTAAACCAAAACAAAAGCTAATTCATTTTATGAGTTTATGACCTATTTCCGGTTTCTTATGGTTATTGGCATGTTCATTTGTACTTCTACTAAATAAATAGATATTGGTCCCTTCTATTCAGTAAATTTCATAATAGTTCAAAGTGAGGTCTACGCAATGAAGAAACAAGGGTGTGGTTTTCAGTATATGAAAGAAAAGTTTACAAGTTTGAGTGAAGGCAAGTAAAAAGAGGGCTTTTTCATCCGTCCACAAATTCACAAAGTTATGGCTGACTCTTTGAGGAAAAACTTCCGTTACAGAAAAAAATAGCATAGCACGCTTACAAAGATGTTTGCTCAAATTTCCTTGGAAATTCTAGGGCAGCTAACTACAACGAACTTATGGAAACCATGTTAAGTGCATATGATAAAATAGGTATAACATGTCTCTCAAAAGTCGACCTCGGTAGCGTAGTTGGTATAGCTCTGGCCTTCTATACTCGAAGTTTAGGGTTCGATCCCGGCCCAGGTCGATGGCATTTAAGTGTGTTTAAATGCGATAGGCTCATGTCAGTAGATTTACTGGCATGTAAAAGAACTTCTGCGGGACAAAATTCCGGCACACCGACGACGCTGATATAATCTCTGCAGTTGCTAGCGTCGTTAAATAAACAATAATTTGATTCTTTTTGTCTGTCAAAATACACTTTTTACATTCTCATTTGGATTTATTTCCACCTGACCTTGGAGTGGTAAGCTATGAGCATATTTCATCAAGAAATATCTGAAATGAAAAGGAGATATAAAGGAAGATCATTATCCAGAATGCTTGCAGACTATTGTTGGCTCCTATTCAATTCACTTTCCCCGGAAAATGGTTCGTGATGGGGCAATTTAGATTTTAAGTTGAGATTTAGGGCACACATATTAGTAATATTCACCTATTTTTATTTCGGAGCAAGACAAAGAGTAAAAATTTGTTGTTCAGTGTTATCTAGGAAGAATCAATCTTGTTGCACCGCTCTCATACCTTCCACATGGTTGTTAGACTCCCTACCATGTGTGAACAATAATATTGAAGCCAGCGACAGGTAAGTCCCAGCCCTGCTGCAGTAGGGTACTTTTATTTCTGAAATAACGTAAACTACACAAACCCCTGTTAAGACAATATAATCGCCGTTTCCCTTAATTGACAAACATTAAAAATGCACGGTTGTAAATTCTATTACACTCCCCTGGAGCAGAACATAATCCCCCCTCTCCCGCTTCTACTCTACTCCCCCCTGCTCTCTGCATTTCGCCATTTATCACGCCTCTCATCGCGGACTGGAAAGTTTTGATCCCCGCGCAGACAAATTCAATTCTGTCAACTACTAAAATGATTGTTTCACATCACACGCAGAGGGCGCTTCAATTGAGAATGGCGACATTATTCCATTAGAAAGTAAGCCACGGGGTGATAATCTGTCCTGCAAGCTGCATATCAATCCACAGCAAGCGGAGGACGGACGGGGCTGAATTATTTTTCCACTCGTCCTCGATTAATTTTCATTAGCTTCTGCGAACATGTGGCGACGTACAGGGAGGGGACCGGCCGTCACAGTTCTCACGACATGAGTCACTCCGCAGCGCTATGAGTAACCCAGCCGCTATCGAAACGGGCATAGCTTTCCTTTGAAGAGTTAAGGTGGTTCACAATAAACCGGGAACGAAAACACGAGAACGAGAACGAGAACGGAAATAATGTTAAAATAAATGTATTCAAATGTGAGCATTCACAGTAGTTAATTGTGAATTCTCACATTTAAGTACAGTTATTTAACATTTCTGTTCTCGTTCTCGTTTCCATTCCCGTTTTATCATGAACCAGTCTTTAGGGTCAGTGGTAAACGGTGGGTTTGAAAGTTGAGGCCAAGACGTGACTGAGGAGAGGTTGTATTTTATGCAGAGTGATTTACGAGGATTTACCGTCACTTACGGACCTTATTTCCTAAGACATTCTGAGCAAAAAATGTCATATAAACATTTGACCTACTATCAATATTTTCAGAGTTACATTAACTTGAAGTTGTTAGTAAAATACTTTTTTTCTTTAGTTTTAAGGGTAAAAAAATATATTACCTATAGAGAATGAATTATTCAGAAGTGTCATTTCTTTAATTGGCTAGTGTTCTGAAGCTAAACATGTGTTATTAATTGCTTTGTACAGATATTATTTTTCAATTTTTAATTAAAAATTACATCATTCTTATGTACTTATCACAAAAATTGTTACAAATCATACGACTTTAGGAACTTGCTTCTTTATAGTTTAATTATGCATTCTAATGTACAGTGTTAAAGAATTTACAAGGGTGGCGTGATTTGTAACAATTGTTATAACTGCGTAAGAAAATGTAATTTTGTAGTTAAAAATCGAAAAAAAAAATCTGTACAAAGCCACTATGGAATTCACAACACATTTTTAGCTTCAGAATACTAGTTAATTAAATAAATGATACTCCTGAATAGTTCATTCTTGATCTGTAACATTCTTTTACCTTTAAAACTCGAGAATAATGTTTTTTTACAACCAACTTCAAATTAGTGTAATTCTGAAAATATTGAGATTAGGACAAATGTTTATATGAAATTTTTGCTCAGAATATCTTTGTAAATAAGTTCCGTAAGGGACGGTAAATCTTCATGAATCACCCTGTACATTAAAAAAAATTATGGTCATTACTATTACATACTTATACGCCTACAGCAAATGAATCATATGCGGAAACAAAGAGGAAGACAGAAAATATGAAAGATTTGAGTAAGCAGGGTTTCCAGTGAAAGACCTGTTCTTGAGCAGAACACTAGGTCACAACATACTGAATATCTACTACTAGAAGAAACTAGAGACAATGCATGTACGTCTACACTATCAATATTTAATATATTGTATAAAATTACAGTAAGCGCCAAAACAAACAATATTGAAATCATCGCTCGTCTGCTCTCCAAGTTTCCCCAGCAACCAAACTTTTATTTATTTCATATGATAATGTGACATATTGTATATTCAATATTGGGGTTGGTGCTACAATTATGGTTCTCACAACAGAGAAGAAGCTGTTATCGTCGAGCATTATTTCCAGTCATACGAAGTGGGGCGTCAGAATGGGCCGAGCTTGCTTTTCCAATTAACTGCGGGCTGAAGTAAGGGGATGCACTATCACCTTTACTTTTTAACTTAGCTCTAGAATATGCCATTAGAAAAGTCCAGGATAACAGAGAGGGTCTGTAATTGAACGGGTTACATCAGCTCCTTGTTTATACGGATGACGTGACTATGTTAGGAGAAAATCCACAAACTATTAGGGAAAACACGGGAATTTTACTTGAAGCAAGTAAAGAGATGGTTTGGAAATAAATCCCGAAAAGTCAAAGTATATGATTATGTCTCGTGACCAGAATATTGTACGAAATGGAAATGTAAAAATTGGAGGTTTATTCTTTGAAGAGGTGGAAAAATATAAATATCTTGGAGCAACAGTAACAAATATAAATGACACTCGGGAGGAAATTAAACGCAGAATAAATATGGGAAATGCCTGTTATTATTCGGTTGAGAAGTTTTATCACCCAGTCTGCTCTCATAAAAACTGAAAGTTAGAATTTATAAAACAATTACATTACCGGTTGTTCTGTATGGTTATGAAACTTGGACTCTCACTTTGAGAGAGAAACAGAGGTTAAGGATGTTTGAGAATAAGGTTCTTAGGAAAATATTTGGGGCTAAGAGGGATGAAGCTACAGGAGAATGGATAAAGTTACACAACGCAGAACTGCACGCATTGTATTCTTCACCTGACATAATTAGGAACATTAAATCCAGACGTTTGAGGTGGAGAGAGCATATAGCACATATGGGCGAATCCATAAATGCATATAGAGAGTTAGTTGGGAGGCCGAAGGGAAGAAGACTTTGGGGAGGCCGAGACGTAGATGAGAGGATAATATTAAAATTCATTTCAGGGAGGTGGGATATGTTGATAGAGACTGGATTAATCTTGCACAGGATAGGGACCGATGGCGGGTTTATGTGAGGGCGGCAATGAACCTTCGGGTACCTTAAAAGCCGTATGTATATATTAGTCTGTTGTAATCCGCCACATCGTTATGGACGGATCACGGAGACGTCATTCAATGCTCGTGGATTGTAGATGGGGAATCAATGCTTTCGCCTTGCTTTCAACCCTCTCTCCGTCAGTTCTGCATCGCTAGCCTATAGACTAATATCCATGCCAATATCAGTGCCTACCTGCTGCCTGTTCCCCATCTGTATATACTATCCGTTCCTATCTGTTTGCTTGCTCGCCTACTGTCTCCCATATTCCAGATATCTCTTGTATCTGCTGACATCCTTCAATGCTCTCAATAGGTCTTGACTACACAATTGCTTTTAAAAATTCATGATATATTGCTTAGAAGCCTGAACTCATGGTGTCCATTCTGACCGGTATGTATAGAATTATACATTTGCTTTGTACACAAATATATGTAAAATGAAAGTTTTAATAAGCGAACATGCATTAATTAAAATGTTCCTGTAATTAAAAAAGAAAGCAAAATTTACTGTAGAGAGACTTTCATAAGTAATGAGTCTATCGAAAAATCAACTATTTTGGATAAAGTTTTGAAATGATGTTCATTCTCACGAGAAAGAACCCTTCCCGGTGTCGTTTGGAAACAAACACCCTCTCCCCCCGCCTCCAGATTAAACTACTTATCCATGCCTATACACATTGTTGTGATAGAGTGGAATGATAAAATGCCACACAGTCGCTTAACGTTATTGCAGAAGAGAAAAATTGCTGCCTGGTTTGAACTAGGAAACAATGTCGCTCAAATTAAGCATTTATTCCGTAGACGAAGTGTTTCCAGGCAGGTGGACCGGTCGCACAGGTTCAATCCGTTGGCCTCCGCGATTACCTGATTTGATTCCCTGGACTTCTTTTTCTGGGGATCCATCAAGAATCGTGTCTATGCGACTAAGCCACGCACCATTCCTGAATTAGTGAAACGAATTGAGCACACTATACAAATGGCTACGCCTGACTTGCTCACCAGTCCATGAAGAGTTGATACGTCACTTACATTTGTGCATTCAGAAAAACGAAAGACATTTTGAAAATTGTACACCATAATTTGTCAACAAAATTTAAACTGTTTTTACATTTATGTGTTTTAATAAAGGTTTAAAACATTAATCATTCTTTCGTTTAATAGCTCTGGCAGGAACGGGAGGAGGTGTTTGTTTCCAAATCGACTGTACGGCACCGGGAATGATTCTTTCTCGTCAGGATGAACATCATTTCAAAAATGTATCCAAAATAGTTAATTTTTCGATATATTCGTTACTTATGAAAGACCCTGTATATTTATTATGAGCTTTTTGCTTGTTTGTAGGTCCTTTCCCATCTCCACAAAGTTTATCACACATTAGTTAAGACTCTATATAGAAACTGAGTTGTCCCGAAACGCCTAAAACATGTAATGAGAAAGAATGCATCGTATTAGTGATTCATTTCTTTTACCTATGGAGAGAGTGTGCTATGTCTCTGAGGTACGGAACTAAACTACAACTTAGCATGAATATCTTCTCCATTTTGTGAGTATAGTTGTATAATTTCCACAAGAGTTTCTCTTAATATACGTAACTGTGATAACTGGGATTTGCCTGCATCTCATAACTACAGAAATCTTACATTTAAGTTCCGCCAAGGGATAAACTTAGCGAAATTGTTTACTTAGTACACATCCCTACCCCTTATGGGTTAGCGTTAGTCAAACTTGCTTCTTCGTGTCTTAGGTTTGCCGGCCGGAGTACGATTGTTCTCAGACTCTGGAATAAATCTGCTTTAGATTACATTAATTTGCGTAATTAGAAAACATTCCACTCAAAGACGCAGCTGCTATTAATGAGATTTATAACTTTCGGATATGACTACGCAGCAAACTTCTGAAGATTCCAAAGAAAGATATGTAACAGTAAATTTACAGTTCCCTCTTTCGTGTAATAACTACAGGCAAAAGTAACTTCCAAATTTCAAAGGTATTCCTGCCAATGACCTCCAGGGATACACAACCAGTCCGTGGTAAGGAAATACATTTCTTCATTGACTACGCGGGATATCGAACTCGAGTCCCCTATGATCTGAAAGCGCATACAATACAGTCACAGTCTAGTAGCTATATACAGTCACGAAGCTTGAGTTGTGAGGTACTAGGAACAATAGACTGTGCAGGTACTATTTCGCATTGTCTGTGATGAGACGATATTAGCGACCCTAGTGGATAGCAACTATCTATGGATGCATATTTACTATGTATTCAGCTTCGTGACTGTACTTTATTAGATTGTGGTACAGTGATCCGCAACGGCAGACTGTTGATTCAAAAGTCCTTAACAAAAACTTGCAATATCGTTCTACCATTCTATTTATGAATATTCGTAAAAAATTTTAGACCTGCTTCCACTTTTCGGAATCGAATCTATAGAACAGAATTGCTCATGTGGGCTATTTAAACGGAAGATAGTAGAAAGTGGAACGTCGAATCGAATCGAATTCATGAGCGAAAATATTTATTCTACTGTCGGAAAAGAACTTCTTGTTTCGGGTATGATCGTATGTTCACGTGAAGCTTTCGTGAAAAAATAAATAAATAAGAAATAAATAAACCACATTCATGCTTGAAGACTTCATTTGTTTATTGACGGTAGAGTTGCCAGATTTATTTTAGGAGAAAAGGAAAGATTTTTCAAAGTAGATTAATGTGAACTTTCCAGAGATTTAGTATCATGTGATAAAATTGATTGTTTATTATATATGTTTTAAGTCGTTACTAAAGATGGTAGATTTTAGAAACTTAAAATAAAAAAAATTAGCACTTCATAAATCAAATTTAGCATTTTATACCACTTTTAATGTCAAAATTTAGCATTTTGGGTATGATGGTAGCAATTGAATATCATCAGTGTGTTAATAGGTGCATTTTGTACATTTTCCAGAGAAAATTCTTCAAAATAAATAAAGGATTATACATAAAATTACAGTGCAATAGTGAGCATTAAGAAACATGCCAAAAGATATAGGCCTGCTAACACAGAGAGTCTGATATGCATTTAAAATCTGTATTCAACACAACAAATCGTTTTATTTCGTTTAAAGACAATCATTGAAAGTTTAATATGAATAAAACCTCAACATTAATCTCCTTTAATCTGTTTCACTCGACTGTAACATAAAGGGCTGATCAGATTATTTGAAAAAAAAAATGTAAGAAACTTTGTACGGCGGGGCTTAACATAGATCCTGATTTTTTTCAATGCAAAAGACAAAATATCTCATAAAATATAATTTCGCTCTTATTTCGCAGAAACACACAAATTTCGCATTTTATTGCGGATTTAAAAACTATAATAATATACTTAACATGCTTTTCAACATAACATTACTTATTTTGGCAGCATTTGGGTAAATTTCGCTTGTATCGTGATTGTGAAAATCTACCATCTCTAGTCATTATCATTCTTAACAAGTCACTAGATATAGTTTTTTATAAATACTTTCTTTAAATATTGCAAACATATATAGCACTCATTCAATCATTTAGTGTACTGCCCATGGGTAGGTCGTTCACTGCAAACCCAGCTTTCTCCAATCTTTCTTATTTTCTGCCTTTTCTTTTCCTCATATGATCCATATATCTTAATGTTGTCTTTGATCTGATACCTTCTTCCACCCCGAACTCTTCTCCCATTCACCATTCCTTCCAGTGCATCCTTCAGTAGGCAGTTTCTTCTCGGCCAGTGACCCAACCAATTCCTTTTTCTCTTCTTGATCAGTTTCAGTATCATTCTTTCTTCACCAACTCTTTCCAACACAGCTTCATTTCTTACTCTCTCTGTCCACTTCAAACGTTCTATTCTTCTCCATACCTACATTTCAAATGCTTCTATTCGCTTCTCTTATTTCGTCGTAATGTCCATGTTTCTGCCCCATACAATGCCACACTCCATACAAAGCACTTCACTAGTCTCTTCCTTAGTTCTTTTTCCAGAGATCCGCAGAAACTGCTCTTTTTTCTATTAAAAGCTTCCTTGGCCATTGCTATCCTCCTTTTGACTTCCTGGCAGCAACTCATGTTACTGCTTATAGTACACTCCAAGTATTTGAAGCTGTCCACTTGCTCTACTGCCTCACTGCAAGTTTATCTTCTGTATTTTTCTTCCTATGACCATACTCTTCGTCTTATTTGCATTTATCTTCATCCCATTCTGCTCACAGCTGTCATTTAGCTCCAGTAGCATATCCTTTAGTATCATCTCCTCTTCTGCTAACAACGCCATAACATCAGCAAATCTTAATATATAGCATTATAAAAATAAATTTCTGCAAAGAGGCCTAATATATTCCATGTTGAAAATAATTAATGCACAAAAAAACGTACATAACCCTCAAATTACGGAAGTAAAAAACATGCATATGTCTGGAAACCCTAATTGAAAGTTTTGCTGAAATAATACACACATAGAAAATTACAATTAAAAATATGAAAAAAAGAAATTAATAAACCTTTTTCACAATTATCCGCCATTGCATGACGAAACACAAAAGTAGTATCGTAATAATTATGCCTGTGATAGTGCATGGAGCGATGTGGGTAAATTAATGGAAACATCAAGTAAAAATAAATGTTAAATTTCGTTTCATCTTTCAGAAGATAGTCAAATAAAGTGGAAAATTCTCCATGTGTAACTCAAATTTTAAAAAATGTCATGTCTAGTTTTTGGCATTTACTTATTTCTTCTTTTACCGCCTATTAACATAACTGTGGTACGCAATTATGCCATCCATACAATATGTTATTTGTCTTTGCTTTAAACTCCAACATGCTTCGGTTCGATTCGATTCGATTCCACTAGATGTGCGTGTGGCAGATGTTTCGTTTCGATTCGATTGCGCTAAGTGGGAGTGGACCTTTACATGGATAATTATGCAGTTTATTTCACTCTGAATTGGCTCCTCTGTATTCACAGCAATACGTCATTCTTTTGTTATATAAAAAATGCGTCTAAAAGCAATTAAATTCAATATGTGATAAATGATGACGATTAGACTTAGGTGACTTTAAAAATTAAATGTGAGGAAGTAGTGTACTGACTTTGTTCAAGCATTTCAATAAATATGACGCCAGTATCACGGAAAAACCTCGGACTGGGCGGCCATCTGACATGATGCGACATGAGGCGAATCTGCAAATTTTATTTGAAGAAGAATCACTGTAAATCACCCGAAAACTGACAACACTTTGTATTTCAAAATAGACTCTTTTACGTCATTTCCGAAAACTTCAGTTTAAGAGTAACTGGATCCATATGAACTGACGAATACACAAGTCTAACGATTGATTTAGACCTGCAAGTCAGTTATTCCAAAATTCTTCAGGTGACTAATTTTGAAAGACGGTCGTCACATGCAATGAAAAGTTGAATTTTTATGCAAAGCAGACAAAAGAAAGCTGTGTGTAGACATTAGTGTCTTGCAATGTTCGAACATGAGAAAGGCAACCAAGGAATTAAAAACTTCGTCTTATTCCATACGAAAAACTAATCGCAAGATATGTGTTAAAATTCTTAAGGGCTTAAAACATGAGTGAAGGACAACAAATATTTTTATAATTAAGTGGAAAAAACAGGACAGGCCTCGTTCTGCAGAGAGAACATCGACGAATATCGAACTTCGTCATACTCGACAAATTTGAACCGAGCATAGCGCCTATAATGCACGACGCTAGTAGATATAACCAACAAGCGCAATCCGCGGTTCAAAAAACCGGTTTTGAACACAAGACCATGTTGTGTGTTTGATGGATTATTAAGTTCTACTCCTCTTTTAACTTACTGCAAATGTTTCTCACAGCACTGTTCTCTTGTGACTTAGTGTATACAACGTCTTGTGTAATCGCTGTGAGTGTCTAGTCAACCGAAAGCGAATGCCTTATCAGCGTGACAACGCTCTAGCTCATCAATCATGTTTGACACAAGCCAAGATTCAAGAACTGGAAGGCATTGGGGTTTTATTGTAGCCAGCTTAGAGCCCAGACATTGCACCATACGACTACGGTTTATTCCGGTCGATGGTAATTCAATAATTTTCACGAGATCCAAGGAGCATTATAAGATACTTTTCCTCCAAACCCAAAGAATGATCCCACCGCACAACTGAACTATCTGCAAAAAGATAACAGACTTTGAATCGCCATGAAACAGTGCTACGTAGTAATTGTAACAAGTCGATGCACTGGTTTTGTTTTCCATAACATTAGGACCTTCGTAATAAAATTGTTTGGGATTTGTCATTTCTCATTTTAATGTCATGGTGTTACTGAAGAAAATTTATGTTGAATAATTTAAAAGAAAAAATTGTTTCGAGACAGGGTCTCGAATCCGGAATCTTTGGCTGAGCGCGCCAACGCTCTACCGACTGAGCTACCCAGGAACTGTAGCAGACTCCAACTCAATTTTTCCCTTATATCCACATACCTCAAGTGGGCTGACAAAACGCCAGAATCCAACACTGAGTGCACACAAACTCTGTGCGAATTGAATTGTTGTTTTCTGTTAACGAACAGTGACATGTATCTGGCTTTCAGCCTAGATCATATATACCCAGATTGCTCGGCCTTATAGGCTTTGACGGTAACAACTTTTGTCAGGTTTACTATGCTGCCATCTAGTTGTTACATAAGGAGTCACGTCATAACTCCCATTTGAATTGCATTAGCGACTGTACTGCCATCTCGTGTTCGTTTACGGCGGATGGGTGGCGATCCTGGCGGTTGTTCTCTTCAAAGTGCTACCGATTTTAACATAGAGGTGACGAATCTGTTATATATGTGATCTGGGCTTTCAGGTATAGTTCTCTGTGAATCTGACTGAATAATTTCAAGGGAAAAATTGTTTATGTTAATTGCGGAGTAAAGAAAATGGAGTACCAAGTAGAAAATATTGAAAAATTCCGAATTATCCTTGTGTTCAAGTTTAACTGAGAAATAAAATGCATCAAAGGCGGCCGCTACACCCATTTGTGTCGTTTACGGGGAGAATGCCATCGGGAAACTACGGAAGTTTCTCGTTTCAAAGAAGCCGGTGAACAACAGGAATAGTATTCATGTACAAAATATCACTTGAATTTAATAACAATAATCACGAAGTATTTATTTAAAGGTAGCTTATATGAAATAAAGATAATTTTTTTTACCACTGTTAGATAAAACTAAAAGTTTTCAAGGAGCCAGCCTCTTTATTTTCAGGAGCCACAACATTTAGCCCCCACATGCAATGAGAAAACCATTCGATCTATGATTACACGTTTACTGAAATATATTAAACAATATAAAATATCTATGCAATGCAAACACTCAGAGACGCTCTGTGCTCTTCACTGAAGCTAGGCAGTGACAATATCTTGAGATGCGCAACAAATGTAACAATATTAATCTAAGCAGCACATTGTAATTTCTTCCTACAACTGCTTTTGTTTACATTATGTATTAGTCGTTGTGATATAACGGAAATCGAAGTCTGAAAAAAATTTTGAACTCAAACAATTCAGACACCACATAAAAATTTTTTATGTCACCATAGCCACATCCTGCTCGGAATTTGTCTACCCCTGGTTTTTACAATAAGTAAAACTTTAGATTTAATTAAAGGTTGAAATTAACAAATTAAAAATCATAATTGTCAGCATAAACTTAAAATAAAACAAATTACGATTGCGTGCTTCAGGAGTCTCTACACATTACGATGAATGACTGCAAATATTTTAAGCATTTCAAATGAAAATTTTTTCCATGTTTTTCTTTCATAATGAAGTGCTGGCTACCATATTCTTCTATTAGTGCACTGACCTCCAAGCGCCCAGCTTTGTTTTGTTTTCGTATGTTCACTGAACAGCAGACCTGAACTGTATAGGATCGAGTGCCACAGATCTAATCTAAAGTATAATCCATACATATCTACACTGTTGCGGGTCGCTTGGAGGCTTTACGTAACCAAACGCAGGACTCTGGTAAGATAAGAAACTTAATTTTTGTATTATACACAAACTGTAACAAAAATACTGGAACAAACTTTGGGAGCGAGTTCTCCATACCAAAACAAAAAATGTTACAAACATAATATTTGTCGGAAAATGCCTGGTTTATAAGCAGAGCTAGAAACTGCGTACCGATCTCGTTATTCAGGGTGCGAGCAGCCAGGAAATTGAAATACAAAACGGGCGACCTGCGCGACCAACGGCCGTCTTGGAGTGAATGACGTTCATATTCACAACTCTTACTGTATGCAACAGGGCCACATCGGCAGTATGGAAGATGTTTGAGTAAAAATATATTGTTCTACTGCAAATGTGAGCGAGATTCATTCCCTGTATAAACACAGTAAGTTTCCTAGCACTGTATGTATGTATGTATGTATGTATGTATGTATGTATGTATGTATGTATGTATGTATGTATGTATGTATGTATGTATGTATGTATGTATGTATGTATGTATGTATGTATATATGTATGTATGTATGTATGTATGTATGTATGTATGTATGTATGTATGTATGTATGTATGTATGTATGTATGTATGTACCTTTTTTGAGCAGCATGTTCCATTACAAATGAGAAGTAATACTACATGCCTAGGTTTACCTTCAAGCACATTATCGATTTACATTATATATATTATGTTGCTATTCTAGATTAAATATGGATTAGTGTAGTTCATCTACGATGTATAACTGTCAAGATAATATTGTTACCTCTCAGTCTAACTTATTTTCCTATTCCTAATATATGAAGTACAAGAATCTATTTACATAGTCTAGCATTTAAATATTTACAGTATTTACATATTTACTATCTTGTTGATGAGCCTATTTTCAATTAAATTATATCCTCCAATATCTAGTTTATTTACAGAATATAAGTAACTTATTTTCGGCCCTTATCACTTAATTCTGACTTTTAACCTCTTTATCTTCCCAAATAACTTATCCTTATATACTAGCCGGCCTCTTGCAGTTGTTCAAAGTCTATACTATTTGCAAATTTTATAAAATATTTTATATAACTTTTCACTAATTTTGTATTTTCCACAGGCCACTTCCCACCACATTTATGTATAGTAAGCTCTAATTAATGCATTATATATTCTGGGTCCATGTATGTATGTATGTATGCATGCATATATGTATATATGTATGAATGTATGTATGTATGTACAGTTTATTTCCTTCTTTGGGCTTTACTTAGTAAACGTTTCAATATATTTATGAAATGTATTATTTTATTATTAACCTATTGTTTTGCATTATTTCAATAAATGTTACACCCTGTGTTATAATTTGTAGGTATAAATTATGTAAATATGTAAAGAGCAATATTGTATCAATGTCAATCTATATGTATGTAACAATTTGTGTAGTTGTACATAAACATAATTACGTAACTAGCAGTGCATTTACGAATGCCCCATAGGTTTTTCTTTTCCGGAAACCTTGACGACGGGTTTGTTTTCCTTTCCACTGTACCTTCCTATTTCTATGAGTAGCCTATTTTGATGCGTTGATGACTTCGCATCTGGCTGATCGTACCCTGCGTAGGGCGATAGCGATCGGTACGAAGTTCCTAGCTCTGTTTATGAGTTATTATTGAAATGCGACATTCAGTTGAGTTTCGAGGTACAATCGAACTTAGATTTGTTACAAATAATTTACTATCGCAGACAATCGATTAATATTATCGATTCATATCTATCTACTGATGTACGGTACATAGATTGTACCGTAGATGGCCATGCATTGCCAAGGAAACTTGTTTACACTCGTGCTTAGTCTGTTTCGTACATTTGATTTGTATTACAGTTCACTTACATCGAAGTGTTTAACCATGGTAGATCGATTTCGTGAGTAGACAGCTAAGATTTTTATATACGGTCACGCTAATGGTAATGACGCAGGGCTGCGCAGCTTTACTAGATGCCGTTCCCAGACCGAAGGCTACTGAATCATAAAACCACCCATTTGAGCAGCATTGTTCGAGATGAACTTGCCAGTATCTACTATGACGGATAGGTAAGGGACGTTCGCCCGACCTTAATCCTTTAGCTTTTTATCTATGAGGACACCTAATAACCGTATTTATGGAACAAACATTTCAAATAAATAGATACTTCATCAACGTATTGCAGAAGCCTGCGAAACTATTCGACACTGTCCTGAGTTTTCAGAAGGGTGGGATAGTCCATGATCCGACGTGTTCATGTGTGCGTTGAAGCTGGAGGATGACTTTTGGGCATTTTCTGTGAATTGAGAGCTTAAAATGTGTTAATTTGTCAATGCAAATGTACTCCATCGCTTTAAATTAAAATATCATTGTTTTTCTTTATCGTTGAATAATTTATTAACCAGTCATTTCGGGACAAACGTTTATATAACATTTATTTTCTCTTTTGCAAAGAACTCGATCACAGAGTTTGTCCCAGTATTTCTATTACACACTGTAGATATAGTTTAGTAAAAATATATGTTTTAAGTTTCACTTGTGCGTCACTTGTAGCCCAATAAAATATTTCACCTTCAGACAAAAAAACTCATACAGTTGTTGAGGCTAGTCGGGTATAAAGTACCGGTACACAAAATTGTAAGCGATCTTTCAGGTCCTATGTCCAAGTAGTGGAAGTGTAAATATTTCCTGGACATATTCTCATAGCACAATTGATAAAAACCCAAATTCTTTTGCAGAAAGTAAACAAATAAGTAAGGCAGGTCATACATTCTCAGTTTCGATTCTGTGTCGGAATACAGATTCCTATCAGTGCGTAACAGGCGTGTCTCATGTATACCCTCAGCCAAAGACCGAGTATCACATTGATCACAAGACATTGGAGCTCACAGGGTCTACTGTTGGAATTGTGCGATCTCGTGACACATTGTGCTTAAACCTTAACAGTAAGTGTTTCTCAGGATGGTACCTCTGCACGGATGGAGTAATGGTATGGCAGTCGTAAGGGAAATAGGGCATCCCGAGAAGGTTTTGCAACACTCTTCATTATCATTACTATTACCATTGCCATATCAGATGTTATGTCATGTCCAGGCAGCGCATTTTCGTTCCCAAACGTACAGCGGATAGAGTAGTTTCTTTGGTAGCTACATCTATTACGTCACGTAGATTCATAAGCAAGGTAGAATTGCAAGCAGGTACGCATGCGGTCATTAAATAATAATGATGTAATGTATTATAAATATGCCCCTGAAAGAACATTATCTTAGTTTAAACAAATTTTATGTAACGTTCGTAAAAGATTTGCATTTCATAACCTCAGAATATATGTTTTCGTTCACTGCAACGGGACAGGTTTTGATGAACGAATTATTTGTAAATGTTGTGTAGAATGTAATAATTAAAGATGAGGGATTTGTGCGGTTTGCCGTCAGGTTGCGTGTGCATAGACGTTATACAGCTGTATGCCCAGTGCCTGTGTTGACTTCCGACGTAAACAAACCACGCGAAGAGTACAGTCTAGAAATGACAAATGCAACACTCCGTTAAGGTCTAGCAGATGACAATATACAAATATGAGGAATATTTTGAAACATTAGTATAGTTAGAAGAAGAAACTTGCCTTTCTGATTCATCCATAGCTTCAGAGCCATCACAAGCCGAATTGCACTACACTACTAACATTCTTAAATTATCGAATGTCAAACGTCGTCGTCGATCACTCAGACAATTTTTGAACTGCGAAAAGCTTCTTTCAACGTCACAGGACGTAAACGATGCTTGTATCAAGTAGCCTATACCATCCTATCGTCTGATAATTTTGCATTATTCAGCATGTTACAAATTGTTAAATAGCTCTTATTTTTCTGTTATTTATTCTTTATTCTCTGTGTGCAAGGTTTTGGAGGTCCTTTCTTGATTTTTTCTTACACCTCTTATTATTGCTATGCCCTTGGATATTTCCAAACCTGATGTTTCTGTGTTATGCTTTCCGGTATCGTTTTGTGATTTTGGTATATGAACCTTATATCTTCAAACAGTTTAGAGGAAATAAGAGATTTGGCAGTATTAATAGGAGATCCATTTTCAGTACTTAAAGCGTCATTTACTTTCATAACTGAAGTGTAATTTACTGCATAATATGAGACAGCCTCTATCCAGATAAACCATCTTGTAATTACTGGTTTTGGTGGAAGGGAAATACCTGGTGCAATGTCTCGAAATTGTTGTATCTTTGCAGCGCCTTAAGAAATACTCGTATTTTCTTCATGGCAGATATGAAGGTGTCAACACCACTAAACATAGCACGGATCTCCTCAGCCAATTTATTGAGACCATGAGCAAGGCACGTTATGTGAATAATGTTCTTATGCCGTTCTTTTATTCCATTTGCTGCCGTCACTACGTCCGTGCACTGGACTACGAAGGCCTCTGTTCGTTCGTTCCGTGTTGTTAAGATAAGACGGCAATGGATAGCCTGTAGTTGCATTTCTTTTGGTTGCACTGATCGTAGTTGTTCACCTGTCTGTCCACCTATGCTCCCTGTCGAGTCAACCTATTTTTCGTGCCGTGCACAAACCCCTCATCTTTAGTAATAATGATAATTTGTATATTAATTTTTGTTATTATTATTTTGTCCCTGTAACGTCATGTGACGTAGAAAGGACATTTTCTTAGTTTAAACAAATGTTTACTAGCAGTTATGCAGGGTGTTAAAAAAAAGTATCCAATATTTTAGGAGGTGCTAGTATGCATCAAAACAAGAAAAAATGTCTAATAAACATGGGTCCTACAACACATACTTTCTGAGATCTGAACACTTGTTCATAGGAGGTGCTCGATGTGACGTCCATTCATGGCAATGCATTCCTCTGCCCTTCGGCGTAAGGAATCACGCACTCTTTGAAATTGACCTGGTTGTTCTTGATAACCAAAAATCTCGGGAATTTAAATTTTAGAAACGAGCAGGCCAAGGTGTGGGGCCTCCCCAGCCAATCCAGCGGTCCTGAAATGTCAGCGTCAGGTGTTCACGCTCATTGCGGAGAAAATGTGCTGGTGTGCCATCATGCATGAACCACATCTGTAGTCTTTGCTGACATGGCGCATACTCTAGCAAGGTAGAGAATACGTTAATAAAGTCCTGATAACGAGCCCCAGTTAATCTCTGTGGTAGTACGTATGGCCCTTAATCTATCACCTAGAACGCCTGCCCATACATTGATTGAGAATCGGTGCTGATGCCTTGTTTTTCAAGTGCATGGGAATTTTCATCAGCCCACACATGCTGATTACGAAAATTCACAACACCATCTCTGCTGAACCCTGCTCATATCCGCAACCAAACTTTTGTTTTCAGTATTCCTTGCGACGTATCAGTATTCCATGCCAGGGGTGTCAATTACGGTATGATTATCTGGTAGCCTGCTGTATTGTAGGGCAGAGAAATGCATTGCCATAAATGGACGTCATATTGAGCACCTCCTACGAACAAATATTCAGATCTCAGAAAGTATGTGTTGTAGGACCCATGTTTATTAGAATTTTTTTCTTGTTTTGGTGCATACTACTACCTCCTAAAATATTGGATACTTTTTTAACACTCTGTAGTAAAAGATACGAGTTTCATAATCTCAGAATACAGTATATGTTTTTGTACACCGTAACGGAGTTGATTTCGTTAAATGAATTAATTTTATATATTATATATATATATATATATATATATATATATATATATAGAGTATTTACAGTTAATGTGTATCATGTTTACTATTATGTTCTATAATATATATTGTATATACTAGTTCAGTAGTATTATCGATCTAACTATATTTTCTGTAATATGTAGCACTAATATTTTGTATAGAGCTAGTTTCGCAATGTTAGTGCGTTTATATGGTCGAAAAGTAGCTGGACATACCATTTCAATTTAGTAGCAACCCCACTTATAGTTGTCATGCTCCATTATTATTATTATTATTATTATTATTATTTACCGAAGCTAGGTTATATCTTTCGTAGCGTCCTGACGTAAGGTCAAAGATTGAACTCAAACTCCGAGATACACCAATCGATAACTTTCCTAACTTGTTTGGTAACGAAAATGCGCTGCCTGGTCATGCCATGTGAATATTTCATATCCTATTAAAATGTTTGATTAATAAATGAAATGATATGTGATTTAACAATTATAATGATTGTTAATATTAATAGAAAGATACTTTCATTATATCCGTAAGTCCAATTTCTTAATTTTATTTTATTTTACTTTTGTTCCAAGGATTTTACTGTCGTGTCATTCATATGAAATGTCGTGGCATGTCTTATGCGCCGCAACTCGTATCTTGGCATGTCATATTACATTGCGCCCATTTTTTTATTTTCTTGCCAAAAACGGTACTTTCACTGTCCACAGCAACGCTATCGGCTTCCATCATGCGGTCCGCAAGATAATCGGAAAATAATCTCTTAGAGCGTTCCTTATTATTAGCAATAAATATACTATGTTATTTATCAATATTTTCGTGCTTCTGTAGACATTTTGCGATATTCTTTGAGTATAAAATAAAGTTTGAAAACCGGTTAAAACTAGCAGACCTCTTAGGATTTTCTCGCGGAACGCTGGGGTTCCGGCGGAAGACACTTTTGAGAAATGCTGTTTTGGGAGCAGTGCTGGATAAGCCGCAGTTCTGCGTCTCACGCAAGTGGACAGGTTTAATCATGTTCTGGAAAACATGTTGCAATGTTTGGCGTGAGATGGCATTGATACAATTCTGAATATTAGCTTGTAATTCAGAAATACTGTGCGAATGAGTAATGTAGAAGGCATCCTTCAGGTGTTCCCAGAAGAAAACGTCTGCACAGCTCAATGTTCTTAGCACCTGGGAGACAACAACTGCATGTGAGTCTTCATAGTTTGCGTGACTTTTTGAACACTATGTACTTCCATAGGGCCGGTTAAGTACTAACGATTTCGTCATTTAAATGCAGAGAAAACTTTATTAGAATTAATACTATTTTGTTCTTGTTTAATAATAATGATAATAATAATAATAATAATAATAATAATAATAATAATAATAATCATCATCATCATCATCATCATGGTGACGTGTGAAATCCGTTGTCTGTTGATTACCATACAAATTTATGTGAGCAGAAAATAATTCATATTGATCGCACAATAGAAGTGTTAAGTCATGTGATGGTCAAATAGCCCCAGCCTTTCGCTTAAGACAACCAGAAAGAAGACCGGGACCCTCCCCTCCCAGCACTAGTGGGAAGGAGATAAATTTCAACTTCCTTTCTGGAAATCGAACCCGAATGCGTTGTATTTGTTGCTGGCGCAGGATATACTGTATTCCTAATGATGTCTGCGTAATTTTGTTGAAAAAGAAACCACTGCATGCTGATTGGATAATAGAGAGCTGCGAGTGGGGAGGTGACAGAATTGGGATGATCCGGCTCAGGGTGAAGTGGTGTGTATGGAGGTCGTGGAGTGGGCAATTGGTGGCAATTGACTGCCCGAGGTAGACCTCGTCCACGGAGTGATTAGCTGTGAATGCACAGTGGGTACCATTATCCATCAATCGTGGCTTGGAGCCACGATGTCACCCCGGCTAAGGATGTAAGCCCGTTGTCTGAACTGTGTGTGACCTGTGTTGAGTGGAAGTGTGTGTACGTGCTTAAGACACGGCTTCAGGCTAAGTAAAGTATGGTAATGGACTATATCGCAAGGAAGACAAGGATAGAGGAGCAGAAAAGGGGAGGAAACCGGGAGATAGAAACTGATCTATAAACAAGGGAAGGAGTGAAAGGAAATTGAAGGAGGAAAAGGGTGACAGCAACACGGGAAGGAATGAAGGGAAAAAGAAAAAAGATGGGGGACAAAAAAAGGAGAAGTGGGAAGAGAAAGGGAGGAATGGGGAAAGAAAAGGAGATGGATGGGAAAGGGAGGAGATGGATAGGAAAGACAGGAGAGAGAAGGGAAAGACTGGAGAGAGAAGGGAAAGAGATGAGTGGGAATAGAAGAGGAGGAATGGGAAGGGAAAAATACAGGAGTGGGAAGGGAAAGGGAGGAGTGAGGAGGTGAAGGAAGGAGTGAAAAGGTAGAGAGAGGAGTGGAAAGAGAAATGGAGGAGTGGCAGGGGAAATGAAGGAGTAGCAAGGGAAAGTGAGGAGGATTGGAAGGGTAAAGGGAGAACTGGCAAGGGAAGGGAGGGGTGGGATGACTTAAGATGGGTAGGAAGAGCGGGTCAGTAAGAAAGGAGGTAGAAGAAAGGGGAAAAGTAACAAGAGAAGGAAGACTGTAGGGAGAGAAAGAAATAATGGAGGTAGAAGGAAGTAAAAGAGAAGAAAGAAGGAAAGAAATCTTGCTTAAAAATGTTACTAGTTACTAGCAAGCGCCTCGAGAAGTAATTTAATTACCAGTCAAATCCTCAAATTCGTGTCGGTAATGAAATCTGCAGGTATGCGTACTGATGTTCGACCTTCATCCAATATGCGTGAAGGGAATGCGTAATGGTCCAATCGATTTTCCGCCCTTATGCAACGTCTTTCATTAACTGATCGGAAGACAATTGGGATGCAGAGAATCCGTGCGGGAGTTGATAATGTGCTCCAAGGAGTTTTAACGTGGCATGTAAACACCGAAAGCTGCTGCGTTGAACAGATCTCTGGAAGTCCGTTACGTGATCATAATTGTAATTATTTATTTAACTTCAGACAAGATATGATGATGAGAGTGTTACAACTACAAGGGATCAGTGGTGAAATGTGAAGGCGACGAGTTCGGAGAAAATTCGCTTCACTAGATATTTCGAAAAATGATCCTGATCTCCAGGGGCCTGTTTTATAAAACTAATAAATTAATATTAGTAGTAAAAGGTAATAATATTACTTCACATTATTAGTATTCTGTTTCATAAAATTGTTAGTTAACAATATTATTTATTAATGTAAACGCTCATAATATTACTAAAATAAATAATACTATCAGTAAAGTGTTTCATAAAGTAGCAAAGGTATTAAAATTTATTATATTATTACCATTATTTCCATGATGGTATTTTAACTATTAATTTCATTATTAGTATAAATTAAATGTACTTTACGATTAGATTTTGAAGATAAAATAGTGGAAACATTTGTAATGGAAAATTCTGACTCAAATAGTGATGTCTCTTCAAGTTGTTTTCACTTCTTTTCCCCATTTTAAAAAGTATCAGAGACAAAATTAATGACCATCTCTCCATACTCAAAAATGACTGTCACATATAGAGAATTGAAAGCCATAAAATCTACTACAGTACCTATTATGCTTAAGCTGAGGAAAAATATTTTTATATCTAATTGGGAAAGGCGAACAATCGGAAAGAGTGAAACCTAAATTAAATTGAATTAAATTGCTGTACAGAATTTTTATAAAGAAATTATGATTTACATTATTTTATGTTGTCATTTGAATGATTTAATTTGATTTTTTCCCTTCTTTCATGCTATCATTTTTTAAATTATAATAATTGTTCAGAAATAGAGTGTTTAAAAAAAGTACCCAATATTTTAGGAGGTACTAGCATGCATCAAAACAAGAAAATAATGACAAATAAACATGGATCCTACAACAATACTTCTGAGATTTGTTCGTTGGAGGTGCTCAGTGTGACGTCCATTCATGGCAATGCATCCCTCTGCCCTTCGGCGTAAGGAATCACGCACTCTTTGAAATTGACCTGGTTGTTCTTGATAACCAAAAGTCTAGGGGATTTAGGTTTGGGGAACGAGCATGACTAGGTGTGGGCCCTCTCAAATCAATCCAGCAGTCCTGAAACGTCAGCGTCAGATGTTCACGCACATTGCGGAGAAAATGTGCTGGTGTGTCATCCTGCATGGACCATATCTGTAGTCTTTGCTGACATGGCACATACTCCAACAAGGTAGGCAATACGTTAATAAGAAAGTCCTGATAACGAACCCCAGTTAATCTCTGTGGTAGCACGTATGGCCCTTAATCTATCACCAAGAACGCCTGCCCATACGTTGATTGAGAATCGGTACTGATGCCTTAGTTCTTCAACTGTATGGGGATTTTCATCAGCCCACACATACTGATTACGAAAATTCACAACACCATCTCTGCTGAACCCTTCTCATATCTGAAACGAAACTTTTGTTTTCAGTATTCCTTGCGACGTAT
Source organism: Periplaneta americana (assembly GCF_040183065.1). NCBI lineage: Eukaryota > Metazoa > Arthropoda > Insecta > Blattodea > Blattidae > Periplaneta > Periplaneta americana. The sequence goes on from NC_091130.1 coordinate 66,109,536, forward strand.
CAGTATTCCATCATCTACGGTATGATTATCTGGTAGTCTGCTGTATTGTAGGACAGAAAAATGCATTGCTATAAAAGGACGTCACATTGAGCACCTCCTACGACTAGGTGTTCAGATCTCAGAAAGTATGTGTTGTAGGACCCATGTTCATTAGACATTTTCTTTTGTTTTGATGCATATTATCACCTCCTAAAATATTGGATACTTTTTTTTAACAACCTGTATATACCTAGACCTATTGATCACAACAAATTTCTCCAATTGTTTTAATAATATTTTTAAAAGAACATGGCCATCTATATCACAAAATAATATTAACATTTTCTGTATTGAAATGTTTTTTTCAATGTATATGACAACCTGAATCTATAAAATTGTACATATACATACTCTTCACTAATTAACATTTTGAAGATCTTGGTGAGCCAATATTTTGTATAGGTCTACATCAACAAGTAGATCTGTTACAAAATATATCGGCTCTTTAAATCACCGCTATTCATCAACTAAAAGTAACTTACGAGATATTTAGGTACATCACAATCTTGAACTGGAACATATTTGCATATTGTACAGTCAGGTAACTTCTTGAGAGTACTACTTACAACATAATGAGCAATAAAAAATTAAGACAATTTGAGTACTTTTATTAATTTCATTATAACATTAATCGTCTACAACATTCTTCAAGCTCCTTAATATTTTCTAGGAACGACTACACCGCGTAAGCACTTACGTCATTATCGCATTACTGAATTATTTATTTTTCGTGTAAGGATCAATTTGTGGGTTTATTTATTTACTCTTGTACTAATCAAAAAAATGTTTTTCATACATATATAAAGTACTTGCGTAGTATTCCGAAGTATAACGAAACTTGAAATATATAAGATAAGACGTTTTGCAAGAACTACTAAACCTGTCGTTTAGCTGTCCTAAGGCTTCTACAACATTGTCATCAAAAGCTTTCACTGCTTAACATTTTGATATGATACTTCTTTATATGAAGGGTACAGAGCCATAGTGGGCCAAGCGCCATTTATTAAAACGGAGAAAGCAAGGGTTAAAGTTATGTGAATACCAAAGTTTAATGAAGATTGACATATCATTTAGTTTTGATGTGCATACCTGATATTACTTGCTATATTTTTCATTGAATTATGGTAATCACTTAATTTTAATCGTTGTTTTCTGCGTTTTTAATATATGGCGCTTGGCCCACTATGGCTCTGAACCCTTCATATAAAGAGGGTGCAAGTTTCACCCACACGCACACGCTTCTATGACTGATGCACTGTTTTTTAGGATTGCGAACTTTGCACCAGCACAGACGTGAACAATTAGGAATGACAAATGTCTGTTCACAGTATTTTAGATTTATCAATTTTTTCTTTTAAATAAATCAACTGTACCAAATAATAAAAATAACTTCGAGTTGCAATGATTTACAATCCTATCTGAAATTAGCCTAAATTGTTTCCCAAACATTTATACATAGGCTATTACGATTTACTTTGTTGTTGCTATTAAATACAGTATACATCGAAATCTATTTCATTCAACATTATTGTAACTGTTAAAAGGGAAGATATTAGATAATATAAAAAGCTGTGGACCAATACTTGGTTATGCCTGTCAGCCTTATCCTCAAATCATTTATTTACACTGTCTGCAAACGATATAACCATTGTTTACCACGCATGACTATCCGCGACTTAATGTCATATAGAATGCACTCATTAATAAATTAATAATATTACTGTACGTATTTTATGAGTTGTGCAAAATCTTTATTAAACAGAATGAATTTAGTCAGTTAATAAAATTATTTTCATGATTGTAATAATATTACTTAATATTATTAGGCCTACTGTGTTTATGAAATAGGCCCCAAGGTGAACTTTAGTCGGGCACATTTGAAAGAGTTCGTCAGTCAATGGCTCTACGAAGCAGTATTGTTTACAAGCAAGGAGGGAAGGAGACAGGGAGAGAGAGGAAGGGAGGAAGTGAGAGAAAGAGAGAGGAAGAGAGGAGGTGAGAGGGAGAGGGAGGGGTAATGAGGAAAAAGAAAGACAGAGGGAGAGAGACGGGGCAAGGGGACAGAGGGAGAGAGGGGATGGTAGAGAAGGGGACCGGGTGAAAGGACAGAGGGACAGAGATAGGAGGAATATTACTTTCGTACCAACGCACTGTAATGTAATGTACTATAGTGTACAGTTCATGCACTTTGTCAAGACACTCCCCCACTCTTCCTACAGAGCTACGCACGAGATCGGATGAGTCTACTTACGAATTATAGGGGAATGGGTTAGTTTTTGTCTTGAACTCTGTAGACACACGCCAGACCTTCCCTTCTACTCCTACCCCCTCCACTGAAACGTTCCAATACTGCACATGGTGAGTGTCTTGACAAAATGCATGAGCTATAATACAATACCGCTACGTAATGTAAAATACTATAGAATATAAATTAACTATTTAAAGTGAAATAATTATGCACAGAAGCAAAAAATAATAACAACTACGTGTGTGAATATAAAGGTTCTGTAAACTGAAGCGGTGCAAACAGACGAGTATTGGCAATTAAATCAAATGCAGTAATTAAAAATAAGAGGGATGAAACTTGCTTTTCGATAGCTGTGTCAATACTTTCAAATAGAAAGTCATACAAAAAGAGACAGGAATGGAAATGCAATGTAAAAACTAAAATAGAAGGTTTCAGAGAATGTGGGACGCGAAAGCTTTGTGACGCCGATTTCATTGAGACCACAGGGATTGCAACGAAAGGACTGAAAGAAATATTTGAAATTAATATCAGGAAAACTTTCAATAGATGGCTATAAAACTGCAATACTGCGAACAGACAATAAGTAAATTGCCAAAGCCTGAAGCTTTGAAGCCTGTGTGGTGATGTTGATGTATCACTGATTCAAGTAGAACTCTTTTTTTTTTTTTTTTTTTTTCGGAAAATTGATGCCGTGATAGGAGAGATCATTGTTCTTTTCCATATTTTCATACATACATAGGAATAAATAACACGATTTTTAAGCTCGAATCAGAAGATAATTCGAACAACTACTCTTTTTCTTTCTCGGACGAACTATATTTTGTCACCAAGAAGGAGTTTTCATGTAATTGTTTTTTCAATCGCAAAAGGAAAAATATTATCTTATATTTTAATGTTAATTAAGATGTTTTTTATATGTTCAACCATACTAAACAAAGGTAGGATTACTATATCTTTAAATGTAAAAATGAGGACACCATACCAATCAAACTCTTCCAATCACTAAATAAAATTTTATGATAAAAATTCATATAATAATTACAATTATGATCACGTAACGGACTTCCAGAGATCTGTTCAACGCAGCAGCTTTCGGTGTTTACATGCCACGTTAAAACTCCTTGGAGCACATTATCAACTCTCGCACGCATTCTCTGCATCCCAATTGTCTTCCGATCAGTTAATGAAAGACTTTGCATAAGGGCGGAAAATCGATTGGACCATTATGCATTCCCTTCACGCATATTGGATGAAGGTCGAACATCAGTACGCATACCTGCCGATTTCATTACCGACACGAATTTGAGGATTTGATTGGTAATTAAATTACTTCTCGAGGCGCTTGCTAGTAACTAGTAACATTTTTTGAACAAGATTTCTTTCCTTCTCTCTTCTCTTTTACTTCCTTTTACCTCCATCCATTTCTTCCCCTCTCTAACTTCTTTCTTCTCTTCTTACTTTTCCCCTTTCTTCTACCTCCTTTCTTACTGTCCCATTCTTCCTTCCCATCTTAAGTCATCCCACCCCTCCCTTTCCTTCCCACCTCTCCTTCCTTTCCCTTGCCACTCCTCGCTTCCCATTGCCACTCCTTCTCCCTTTACCTCCTCAATCCTCCTCACTTTCCCTTGCCACTCCTTCTCCTCCTCCTTTTACCTCCCTACTCCTCCTTTTCCCTTGTCACCCCTCCCTTTCCTTCCCACCTCTCCTTCCTTTCCCTTGCCACTCCTCGTTTCTTCTTGCCACTCCTTCTCCCTTTACCTCCTCAAACCTCCTCACTTTCCCTTGCCACTCCTCCTTTTACCTCCCTACTCCTTCCTTTCCCTTGTCACCCCTCCCTTTCCTTTCCACCTATCCTTCCTTTCCCTTGCCACTCGTCGCTTCCCCTTGTCACTCCGTCTCCCTTTACCTCCTCAAACTTTCTTACTTTCCCTTGCCACTCCTCCTCCTTTTACCTCCCTATTCCTTCCTTTCCCTTGTGACTCCTCCCTTTCCTTCCGACCTCTCCTTCCTTTCCCTTGCCACTCTCTCTCCCTTTACCTCCCCACTCCTCCTCCCTTTCCCTTCCCACTCCTGTATTTTTCCCTTCCAATTCCTTCTCTTCTCTTCCCACTCATCTCTATCCCCTCTCTCTCCTCTCTTTCCCATCCATCTCCTCCCTTTGCCATTCATCTCTACCTTTTCTTTCCCCATTCCTCCCTTTCTCTTCCCACTTTTTCCTTTCTTGTCTCAAATCTTTCTTTCTTTTTCCCTTCATTCCTTCCCGTGTTGCTGTCACCCTTTTTTCCCTTCAATTTCCTTTCATTCCTTCCCTTGTTTATAGATCCGTTTCTATCGTCCGGTTTCCTCCTCTTTTCTGCTCCTCTATCCTTGTCTTCCTTGCGATATAGTCCGTGTCTTAAGCACATAACGTGTACACGTACTTCCACTCAACACAGGCCACACACAGTTCAGACAACGGGCTTACATCCTTAGCCGGGGTGACATCGTGGCTCCAAATCACGGTTGATGGATAATGGTACCCACTGTGCATTCACAGCTAATCACTCCGCGGACGAGGTCTACCTCGGGCAGTCAATTGTCACCAATTGCCCACTCCACGACCTCCATACACACCACTTCACCCTGAGCCGGATCATCCCAATTCTGTCACCTCCCCACTCGCAGCTCTCTATTATCCAATCAGCACGCAGTGGTTTCTTTTTCAACAAAATTACGCAGATATCATTGGGAATATATCCTGCGCTAGCAATAAATACAACGTATCCGGGTTCGATTCCAAGAAAAAGAAGTTGTAATTTAACTTCTTCCTACTGGTACAGGGCGGGTCCTTGTCTTCTTTCTGGTTGTCTTAAGCGAAAGGCTGGGGCTATTTGACCATCACGTGACTTAACCCTTCAATTGTCCGATCAATATGAATTATTTTCTGGTCACATAAATTTGTATGGTAATCAAAAGAGACAACGGATTTCACACATCACCATGACTATTATTATCATCATCATCATTATTATTATTATTATTATTATTATTATTATTATTATTATTATTATTATTATTATTATTATTATTATTATTATAAACAAGAACAAAATGATACTAATTCTAATAAAGTTTTCTCTGCATTCAAGTGATGAAATCGTTAGTACTTAACCGGCCCTATGGAATTACATAATGTTCAAAAAGTGACGCAAACTAAGAAGAATCACATACAATTGTCTTTTATTTCCCTCTCCGGTGCTAAGAACACTGAACTTGAGCAGACGTTTTCTTCAGGGAACACCTCAAGGACGCCACCAAAGTTACTCATTCGCACAGTATTTCTGAATTACAAGCGAATATTCAGAATTGTATCAATGCCATCTCACGCCAAACATTGCAACACGTTTTCCAGAACATGATTAAACCTATCCACTTGCTTGAAACGCAGAATGGCAGCCACTTTCAGCACTTACCCTAAAACACCGTTTCTCAGAAGTGTCTTCCGCCGGAACCCCAACGTCCCGCGAGAAAATTCTAAAGATTCTGCTAGTTTTAAACGGTTTTAAAATTCTATTTTGTAATCAAAGAATATTATAAAATGTGTGCAGAAGCACGAAACTATTGATAAATAATAACATGAAATATTATCAACAAAATTGGCCTAATAATAATAATAATAATAATAATAATAATATTATTATTATTATTATTATAATTATTATTATTAAGTATCTAAAACGGAAAATAATATTTATCATTTATCAGTGGATTTTCTCGTATGTGCCTACTAAACAAAATACTGAAGCAGACTGAATATAGAAGCAGAAATGAGGCTACAACATTCTGCCATATAACAGGATATAAAAAGAATCTACAACAAACACATTCATCCCACTGAATAGAATTAGTCTGATACTAGGTTTCACATGTTCTTTAATACATATATACAGTGAGATCGAAAAGTCCCTCCGCACCTCTATTAGTTCTAGTAACTCTAGAATACAAACCTGTAAAAAGTTGGCACTCCCTCATTCATTCCGGTTTGACAACCTACCACCCCAGTCCATCATATGCTTAGCGGCCAGTGCTGCCACTTAATTCTCTGTCTAGTGGATTCCCGGCTACACAAGCACAGCGGAGAGACTTCTCGATCGCACTGTGTGTGTATATAATTTGAACATGTAATAAATTTTTTCATAAAAATAATTATTTTTTATTATTCTTTTAGTTCTTCTGAAATTTCATAGTAGGCTACTGATTATAGCAAATCAGTAATTTGAATAAAAATTAAAATGCAATACTTTGATAATGTATTTGCATTAATAACACAATTTTAATTTTTCACTTACACCCATTTCAATACATGTATAATAATAATAATAATAATAATAATAATAATAATAATAATAATAATAATAATAATAATAATATTTACTAGCTTTTAAGGAACCCGGAGGTTCATTGCCGCCCTCACATAAGCCCGCCATTGGTCCCTATCCTGAGCAAGATTAATCCAGTCTCTATCATCATATCCCACTTCTCTCAAATCCATTTTCATATTATCCTCCCATCTATGTCTCGGCCTCCCTAAAGATCTTTTTCCCTCCGGTCTCCCAACTAACACTCTATATGCATTTCTGGATTCGCCCATATGTGCTACATGCCCTGCCCATCTCAAACGTCTGGATTTAATGTTCCTAATTATGTCAGGTGAAGAATACAATGCGTGCAGTTCTGCGTTGTGTAACTTCTCCATTCTCCTGTAACTTCATCCCTCTTAGCCCCAAATATTTTCCTAAGCACCTTATTCTCAAACACCCTTAAGCTATGTTCCTCTCTCAAAGTGAGAGTCCAAGTTTCACAACCATAAAGAACAACCGGTAATATAACTGTTTTATAAATTCTAACTTTCAGATTTTTTGACAACATACTCGATGATAAAAGCTTCTCGACCGAATAATAATAATAATAATAATAATAATAATAATAATAATAATAATAATAATAATAACAGCAAAACAAAGGGAATGGATTAGAAGGGTTTTGCGAGTTACACTGAAAGTTAGAGTTCCGCAGTTACTCTAAATATTAAAGTGTTCCACGGCGAAAGAAGTTTGAGAAACACTGTTCTAAAAGAAATGTTTCCCCAAAGGGTTGCGTAACTTTTCGAACATTCTATATATGGTCTTCTTCTCGATATTGAGGCTAATATTTTCATTAAACTCTCATATGACCTACATGCGATATGACACACTAACTGATAAAGTATAGCAATTGTGTAGCATTTTATAATTATATAATTGTGGCTGTTAAAAACCAAGATCGCTCGGCCTGACTTGTAGAGCCAGGCTCCATCTCAACACGTGCAGTGGGTGTGTGCTTGTCAAATTCGTTAATTGCCTCTGCACACACGTGGCAGCTGAAAACAAGCAATCGCGCTTTCTGTAGTAGCAGATACAAAGCCTCCCCGGGGTCGCAGACCTGTTTATTTTGCATCTCTTCTTACTTTATCTGCAACATAAAGTGTTTAGAATACTGTACGTTCCCTCTTCTTATGCTAAATGAGGGCCATCGCACAGCGTGTCCTCTGTTCGCATCATCGCTGTGACTAATCAGCCGGTCAACAACTTCTGACCAAGACAAAGTCTTCGCAGTTTAGACTTGAATGCTGCGCCATTCAAATAAAATGTGCGCTGTTCCAAGTCTGTTTAATTAAAACCACAAAAAAAAGAACACGATCAACCCAACTTTCAAGTTTATTTCCTCTAATTCGTTTTGCTCTCATTTACTTTCTCAATACGAAGTATAAACCGAAACCATTGCGACGCTGAAAAAGATCTGCAAAAAATTCGAGATTATCACGGAAATTTACATTTTAACCCTCTGTGATCATGACACATGTTTTCGGCATGCCGATTGTCTGCTCTCTTACAACTATTTCTTATTCGGCTTTTGTTTACTTTCAGCCAGTTCATATTTGTCGCATTTGTAAATTTACGTTTATTTTATTTTTATTGCTGTAATTATGGTATTATTGTAATGATATCATTGTATATTATATTATCGGAAGAATTTATAATTAATAAAGGTGACAGACAAGGATGTAGTCTATCACCACGTCTTTTTAATACATACGTAGACGACATTCTTAGAGAATGGAAGAAATGTACTAATGACGGGATTTCGTTAAATCGACAAAACATTTTAAATACCCTTCTATTTGCAGACGATCAGATAATTATCCAGGATAGTGAAGATAACCTGCAAAAGGCCATACACAAATTAAATACAATATGTGGAGAATATAATCTAAAAATATCAATATAAAAGACAAAAGTGATGGCTTTCAGTTAGAAGTAAAATAATAATAAATAATACTGTTATAGAACAGGTGAGCCATTTTAAATACCTAGGTTGCGATATTACTTATGATTATGATAAGGATGTGAATCTATACTAATAATAAATCTGTAGCCAAAATTTTTCTGGTAATTTTCGATTTTCCAAAAATAATTGGTGTTAACATGTATAATTAACCATCCTGAAACCGAAAATCGCTCTTTTCAAATTTTTATTTGTATGTCTGTCTGTTTGTCTGTCTATCTATCTGTCTATCTGTCTGGATGTTTGTTACCTTTTCACGCGATAATGGCTGAACGGATTTCGATGAAAATTGGAATATGAATTAAGTTCGTTGTAACTTAGATTTTAGGCTATATGACATTCAAAATACTTCATTTAAAAGAGGAGTTATAAGGGGGCCTGAATTAAATAAATCGAAATATCTCGCTTATTATTGATTTTTGTGAAAAATGTTACATAACAAATGTTTCTTTTAAAATGATTTCTGATAAGTTTAATTCTACGCAAAATTTTGATAGGACAGATATTTAAGGATATACAAAACTTTTAATATAACAATACAATACAGTTTCACCGCCGCCTCAGATTATAGCATTGTTGTTGCTGCAGTAACTCCTATGTGTAAAATATAAAATATTTGAGTAGGAAGAAAACACACATTTATTCATTCCATGGCAATGGTACATAGGAGATCGTGAATTCTTACATTTTCGAAAGAGAGAAATATAATTACATATCACTATATATGCTGTATCACTATTTAAGTTATTTGAAGGGTTCAGAACCATAGTGGACCAAACGCCATTTACTGAAGACGTAGAAAACAAGGGTTAAAATTAAGTTATTACCATAATTCAATGGAAGCATATAGCAAGTAATATAAAGTATACACATTAAAACTAAAAGATAGGTCAATCTTCATTAAACTATGGTTGCATGTAATAACAATATTAAGAAACATGTTAAAGGAATTGTCATTGCACCAAATGAGTGGTCTCTGGATCAAAATGATCGCATTTTAATTTTTTTAAAATACAATTTAAATTAAGTAACATATTAAACGATTTATTCTTCTATCAAACACGAATGTTCCCTGGATCAAATGTCCTATTTTAATTATGTAATTACTTTATATTTATTTCTAACGGGTGCAGCGGAGCGCACGGGTATGGCTAGTATTAAAATAAAACTCTTCAAGGCTATATGTGGCACAATTGCCAAGAATTTAAAGAAGAAAACAAGGAAAGAAACGCAAATAAAATTTTATAAGACAATGGCTATACCAACTCTTTTATAAGGATGTGAAGCATGGACCTTGAAGAAAAATTATATTAATAGAATCCAGTCAGCGGAAATGAAATTTCTCAGAGGAGTAAAAGGATGTACAAGATTGGATAGATATAGAAATGATCACATAAGGAATGAACTAAACCTGCTCCCAATTATAGATAAAATAAAGGAATATAGAATTCGTTGGTCGAATCATTTAAGAAAAATGGATAAGGAACGAATACCGAAACAGGTGTTGGATTATAAACCACAAGGGAGAAGAGATATTGGTCGGCCAAGAACAAGGTGGAAAGTTGAGGACGGAACAGGAGACTCTCCTACTCCATGAAGAGAAGAAGAAGAAGAAGAAGATATATCACTGCCACCGGATGTATACCCAATTGTAGTGTTAATAAATACATACATACATGTATGGTGAATTTGCAAAACGACTTAAGTCCACATTTTGAGGGATTTGAGTTGAGAGCATGATTTGTTACTGTGTGCAAGGGGCATCGTTTAGTAGCAGAATGACTTTAATCTACGACTTTTGTAGGGGAATATGGGGCAGGACGGGGAAGGGGGGCCAGGACGGAGTATAGTCTCTATCTTCCCAACAAGTAGTGTAATCTACCTATTTTTTTTTAGAACTTCGTCAACTCATATAAATATATCATCACACAACACTTACTGCCATTCCTTGCATCTGTTGTATGTTATTCGGTTGCTGCATCATATTGCAACATTCATTTGCAACTATAAAGTGTTCTCTTGTCACACGTAAGTAGAAATGAGATTTATTTAGATAATCTATTTTAATGTCATATTATAGAGTGCTTACCTGGCTTTTAATTCCGAAACTTTCTTAAATTTCGTGCGTTATTTTTCCTGCCAATACCTCATAACTTAGAAATTGTGACTGTGGGGCAAAACGGGATGGGGCATAACAGGGCAGTACCCCGTCCTGCCCCACGTCATATTTAATTAAATTTCACCTTTTGTAATGGGTTGTTCGTTCTGTTGTTTGTTAGAAGAGGGTTGGATTAGATGCGTATCATGTCCTAAATGGGCTCACAATTGTTGCGCAGGAGTTGACAGTGAAGACGAGGATGCCACGCACATTTGCGTATTTTGCGAATGACTTTTTCTCAAGTAAACTTGTAAAATGTTGCATTCACACTTTCAGTATATAATTTTTGTCACTTTTGCCATTTAATTATTACAAAAAATAGATACCCCATTTTGCCCCATACGTGGGGCAGAACGGGGCAAAACACACATTTCGAAAAACTAATTTATTTTAAGGTTATAATGACCGGATTTCACCCGAAGTGCATATTTTTTACTTTTTTACAGTGTAATAAAAGCATATATGTCATAAAACCCATACATTTATATTATTTGATACCAAATAAAAGCATTCAAACATTAACTACCCCGTCCTGCCCCATGTTCCCCTGTAGTTTTTCTTAGCAGCAGAATGTTTGGTTAAGGAATAAAACGACTTTAGTCCTGGACTTAAGTTGTTTTGCCTGTCAAGTACTGAAGAAACGTACGTAATATGTAATTTTAATCATACAATCAGCTGACAAAATGTTTTTGTCTGTTATCATTGGTAATTCTTTAGTGCAGAAAATTGATTACGTTTGAAGAACAGAGCATGAAAATGAAAAGCAATATGCTCAGTATTCGTGCTAAACTTGTAGCTGAAGTAAAAAGTATTGCAAAATGGAGACAAGTTAAGCATCGAGAGAGAATATTTTCTTGCTGTCACATTTGACTACATGAAAAATGTATGCTTGCCTAAACACCAGTTCAGGATATGTACTACTATCGCCAGCTTACCGTCCTAGCTTTCTCTGTGCACAACATGAAAACTAATGAAATGCCCTTTTATCTCTACCATGAGGGACAGGCCAAGAAAAGTCTTAATGAGGTATGTAATTTTCTCCTGCACACTACTTCAATAACTGTGCCCCACCGAGTATATTAAAGGCCTGTGTTTGTTTTGCAGACAGTTGTTCGGGACAAAATAAGAACAACACAATAATCAAATTCTTAATGGCAATAAGTAGTCAGAAACATTTCTTCAATATCATACTTTTCTCCATCACAGGCCTATGCTCTTGTGATTAACAAATTGTTCAAAATAATGTTGTTCAACAATTGCAATAAGGTTATTTTATGATTTTGGTATAAATACGTTAAAGATGTTTACGTGTCAGTAACCTAATAATTATGATGCAGGATTGAAGTTAATATGCAGAACAACTTAAGTCCTGAAGATAATTACATTTTTTACGACCTTAAGAGGAGTACAAAAGTATGAATTTTTATACTAAAACTATTTCTCTTACATATAAAAAATTATATTGTAACAATATATGGTTCAGCGAGGCCAGAAACAGTTTTCTTTAATTTTTGAAAACTGTTTCTAGGGACTTAAGTCGTTTTGCAAATTCATCATTCACAAACATTTTACGACTAGCAGGCCTACTAAAATAATCCAACAACAAGCGACGATTATAATTATTATTGTCAGTTCATTAATCGATTTTTAATTCATTGTAACTTGAAGAGCTAAAATCTATATTTGGCCTAAAATATACAAATTGTTATCAAAAAGATTTGAGAAATTTTATGATTGTAACAGAATTTGGTAACCAAATGCTTGCTAACTCACTGAAAAATAAATTATGTAAAATTAATAATTTCAAAGTTTCTAAATATTTCAATGGACAACATAAATGAAAAACTGGGAGATTTAGATAAGGTTGCAATATTTAAAATCTATTTTACCTTCAAATGACACTGATGACAGCAACTATAGTGAAGATAAAATTAAACAAATTGTTAATATCAGCAAAATCTGATAATGTGTTTACGTATAAAATTAATTTTAAAAATCTATCAACCACTCTTTTTAACATATACCTTGACGACATGATAAGATCATGGAAACAAATAACAACTGGGAGAATTAACTTAGGAAGTTTAATAATAAAAACATTAGCCTTTGCAGATGACCAGATTTTAATAGCAAAAACAGAAGATGAACTACAAAGAATGCTATATAAATTAAACGAAATGTCACAAAAATATAATAAGGAAATATCATCAGAAAAATAAAAAACAATGGCTTTCAAGGGCTCTCATCCAGTTCGGACAAAGATAATATTAGAAAGCAAACCAATAGAACAAGTGACAAAACATAACTTTCTAGGTTGCGCCACTCGTATAAGCCGAAGTTCAAGGGCATTTGTCGAGCGTTGCATGCATACAGTTCACCTCAGCCTGTAGTGAACTCCTGAAAGGATTACTCATTCTTATGTAATGTAGTGCAAGCTATTGTCTTTTTCTCTAATCGTTTGAGAACACTGCGTAGTGTACTGCAAGCTATTATGCATTTTCTTTTTATTCTTTCATAATGCTTTCTTGCGTAGTTAGTGCAAACTATTAGGTTTTTTTATTGTTTGAGAATGGTGTATAGCACATTGTAGTGATTTTTTTTATTTTAAGTAATGTAAAAGTCGGAAGATAATACGTGACAAGCCATTTCAAAATTTCAAAAGAAGAGATTAATATCTCTTGTAGCACAGATAAGATGCACTTGTATTTATTTTTAAGTTGTTTATAAACACTTTCCCACTAAACAGGTTTTAGTAACTTAACTTACTACCGTAGAAATTGCGGCCGATTTCGCGGTAACTGTGCGAGGCGTACAACAGGAAATCCCGCTGAGCTTGCGGTGCGGTGTGAAGGGAAACATCATACATCGAGGGCCCTATATTACTGAGCAGAGATATTTAAAACGGTCGGTTACTCCATCTCCAGCAACATCACCTAGAACCAATGAGTTTTTTCTTTATTTCAAAGTGGAACTTAAGAACAGCTATAGTCCTGATGTATCTGAATCATTTCATCAGGGATGACAAAAGCATACTTGCTTGTTTTGAGTGCTGATTCGAGATTGCACACGCTTTTTGTGGTACTCTGAAAATATTAATTGGAACAACATCTCTTTCACCTTTACTTTATCGGTCATTTTTAATCCTAATATCATAAAAATATTTGAAATATTTACTGGTAAATAAAGTACGAACGGAAACAGTGTAGAAATTTTATAATGTGGAGGCGAGAGTTACGTGTTTAGAGATATTCACGTTCTTATAAAAACAAGCACTTCGCTAAGTGATCAAGAAGCAGCGGAAAGATGTGTTCAATCAGCCTGTGGAATTTGTATGTCCCCAAAGCTACTACACACTACAGCCAAGTCTCTCGTGGTTATCTACCAACACATCTCGCGGCTCGAGATCAGCTGGAGTGTCTGCAGATATCACTTCAGAGCGTGCCAGAGCAGTCCGTGTTCGCTCAAAAGCAGGCATTGTTATTAAACTTCAAGAGAGAAGCTCTGCTTCAACTTCAATTTCAAATTCCAAGGCTATTGACAGCTGCGCAATCTATGAGGGAAAGCCACACAGGAATACTTCTGTAACTATTTATTAATATGTGTGAAGTATGAAGGAGACAAACTATTAAAATTGCTTATGAACATTATGTACTAAATATTGAAGAATAAAAAGCATCTGTGTGGAAGATATTTCCCTCTATTTGCGGCTGGGTGAAAGGTCGGCAAGATGATGTCTGTCAATCTACAGTAGTGGTTCGCATATTTTCCGCGTCGTCAGAAATTTTGGCGCATCAGTAGGAGTAGTGTAAGCAGTAGTATAGGAGTAGAAATGATCGAAACAAATATATTTTTATGACATTAAAATTGTTTACCTATATGAATTATTGAAGATCTTAACTTTTATTTTCCTGTAACTTGATAACGAATTTAAAAATTGATTGTAAGACTTATTTATCATTTTACAAAGTGATAAATTCGTGATACAATTTATCGATTGCTGCACCGCATTGTTTAAGGCACAAATGGGACACAAAGCATGGACTGAGATCGATGCTAGATTAGTAACACCATCATACTTAGGCAGGGGGGATCATATTAGGAAGTTTAAATGCAGAAAACAAAGAACGGACGTGGCAAAATTTTCCTTTGTTAACCGCATAATAGTAGACTGGAACAGCTTATCTGCGGCAGTCTTTCAGGGTGGTCCTTTCAAAATCAATACATTTAAGGAAAGGTTGAGAAGCTTACACTGAAAATGTAATTGTAGGTGCAGTGTAATTATTTAAGTTGTGTCATGTAATTAATTAAGATGATATGTAATTAAGTTGATATGTAATTAATTAAGATGATATATAATTACTTAAATTGGTAATAGTTGGGTGAAATAGAAGTACTTATAAGTTAGGTTTATAGTAGGCGTTATTATAGCATAGTCTTTATTTATAGTCCTAGGTTTATTGCATCTATTTATTTATAGTTAGAAGTAAATTTACGTTTATTTTATTTTCATTGTGTTGTTATTGTATTATTGTAATGGTATATTATATATCACTGCCACCGGGTGTATACCCATTTGTAGTGTTAATACCTGCATACATGCATACATACATACATACATACATACATACATACATACATACATACATACATACATACATACATACATACATACATACATACATACATACATACATACATACATACATACATACATACATACATACATACATACATACATTCCTTATTGCGCTCCGATCCACAAACGATAATAAACAATCCTCCATTACTCTATATCACGCGCTCTGACCTACGGTTGATTGTTAACATACTTCCTCTTACTGCATAACCCGCACTCTGAACCACGTAGTATTGCAAACGTATTTCCTCTTACACTACACAGTAAAATCAATCTAATGTCAACATACTTTGTGTTATTGCACTACCAGCACTTACACAGAAGCTAAGTACTGTCCACATACCTCCTTCTACTTCATACTTCTTGCTGTGACCTAAGAGCAACTGACATCAGCTCCAATCCGTTAAAAGAAAATCGGTAGCTAATGCTAAATATAATTTTATGTATAATAGTAATACTGACTGCTAACATAACAGAAGTTTTTTCGTTACTTTGCGCGAATTTCGAGTTTAAAAAAAAACAATGTTGTGTCTTGACAAAGTTATAAATTCGCAATACATCATGAAACTGCAATCGGTATAACAGATAAGTGGGAAAAATTGCCAGTTTATAATACAAATTATTACGTAACGCCTTGCTGTAGCGGCAATTAGTAAGACAATTCTGCCACTGAATTAATCTACGCAGCTAGGCGGTACTGTATGTTTGAAACCTTCATTTGATTCTCGCATTAGAAACAAAGATCTTGTTATGTACGCTGGATTGACGTTAAATGTCACTCAGACAAAGATCAGCATTAACCCCTGACTTACAATACAAAATTAAACGTAAACATAATGTTGAGATGAAAGGTACAGATCCTTCCATTAAATTAGAACATTCACAGTACGTTAACGCAAGCGTAGCCTAATACGTAACATACAACAGTAAGTTTAGTCGCCTCAGGATTTTAAGTTTAAATTTACGTTAAGATGAATAATTGAGCCAACCACAATATAAGGTGATTCAGACTACTCGTAAGTCATTTATTTCGGAAACTAGTGCATTAAAACTTTTGAGACTAAAATATTTATATCTAAGGCAAATCTGAACTTTCATTTAAGCTTGATTTCATCAATCAGTCCTAATAGGAAGTACAATCAGTGGCGTATCACTTTCAAATTTCAAATGGGAGTGGAGTCAAATATGGTACCATTTGAGAGCGCTCTTCAAGACAAGTAACTTTCATAGGAAACGTTTTTATTAATTCCTACTCTTTCAATGAGAAAACGTACGAGAAGGCAATGATGACCATTAATATTGAGAAATGTTACAAGAAGCAAATGTAAACGAGATAAGTCCATTTAATGTTAACATAGTACAAACGTACAATTACCTGGCTGAGTGTAGATCTGGCAGGCAGCACCGTCGACAGGTGAATACAAGTAAATTACCCCTTTCTCTTTGCTCGCCTAGCAGCGTTTCCTTTAGTCACCGCAATACAGTCCCTACAGTAAGAACGGCCAGGTCTACATGTTCAATGCACTTAGCCAGGTAATAAGCTCAGATGGAATATCTCAACAATATAGGCCTACATTAAGAAGAAAGTGTTTTGTTTTCTCTGTACCTACGTATGTACATGTTTCAAATTTTGCAATTACTTTTGTGACTAATAAAATAAGTACTGGCACTTAAAAGTTAAGAGTGATTACTATACTTCGTGGAATTGCCACGAGAATCGTAAGGTTTACTGCGCACGCGGTATAGACTGTATGAGAAGGGGCGTGCAATGGATGGAGTATGCCTCTGATGTAAACACAGAGCAGTATACTGCGGTTACATTGAAGTAGGAAATGTCTAAACATGTAAATACACAATTATTTTATAGTGAGATATATTAGCTCTTAAAATTTAATATAAGATACTCACATCATCCTTGAATATGTGCATTGCAGTTAACAGTTATGTACATTTTGAGCGACTGCAAAGTAACCTCCTCCGATGGTCACTTAAGCAGTTGTTATTTTGGGAAAACGTACGTTCAACATCACACGATGTAATACGTACATATTTGAAGAACGGAAATTCACTACTTTCTAGTACACCAACTTCAAATGTCTTGTCGTGACCTGATGGTACATCATTTATAATACGAAGTTGTGAATAGGCAGAATTTTTAGCAATAATGTTTCCCAACTTACATTTCACTTTTTCTGAAATTAATGAATTGTTATTTTGGATAACGGTTTGTGATAATTTATCCACTATATTAAGGGCTTCTGAGACTTCTAGTTTAGACGATTCTAACAGGATGATGCTTTTTGACACGATTTTAAAATTAGAATAAATGAACAGAATATCTTTCAATAGCTGTTCAGAAGGCAATGATTTTACAGCTGGAACAGCGGAACTGTCTGTGCTATCCAATGCATCAATTACGTCCATTATTTTTGCCGTAACGTTCTGCATAACAATTAACAACATCCAACCACGTTCTCCAACGGGTCAAGACAGGGTGCGGGGGTAAGGGTATTCCAGGGGCAATTATTTGGAACAGCAACACTCACTCTCATTGTAGTATGCTTGATTTAATTCTTATCTGCACGGAACAAATGTTAAGCTTTGACTATTCCACCACAGTAATGCAAAAATACAAGTGCTTACATAGGTATACATTAGCTGTAGCTGCTCTATCTATTTGGACCGGTCACAACTCTTAACTTGAACTGCTTATACTACGAGACCGGGCGGTCGCTCACCTCCTCTATACTACCGTACATCGGCAACCTGATAGCATGCTGCTTGTGGCAATTCAACGAAGTCTAGTGATTACAAATACCTCCTACGTATTACAAATAGTAATGGTTTACACAAATCAAGAAGGTTTTGATATGTTGATGATATTGGGCGAATCTCGTAGAAACTTCCGGGCTGCTGAGCGTCTGTACCCGCAAAGTGCTCGTCAATCTTGCACTAGTTTCCGAAATAAATGACTTACGAGTGGTCCGAATCACCCTTTGCCTTTTCGTACGTTTTCTTATTGAAAGAGTAGGAAGTTGTTTGACTTAAAGAGCTCTATCAAATGGTACCCTATTTGACCCCGACTCCCATTTGAAATTTTAAAGTGATACGCCACTGACCCAACTTCCTTTTAGAGATGATTGATGAAATGAAACTCAAGTGAAAGTTCACATGTGGTTTAGTTATAAATGTGTTTGTCTCGAAAATTTTAATGCACTAGATTCCGAAATAAATTACTGTTACGGGTGGTCTGAATCACCCTGTATGAGGTTTATGCGGCAATGGAAGATCGAAAACCTAACCGAACGAAGCTTAGCAAATTTTTTCCACGTGAACCCAACAATTATCATCATCATCATCATCATCATCATCATCATCATCATCATCATCATCAGGCAAGAATGATTCTTTAGCTATATTTTTTCATGAGACTTAGTTCATACGTCTCATCTTCTTCGTGGCTACAATATTTTGCCTGGGCGTACGTAATATTTACCTGACCATAACTAACAGCGACTGAGTCTAAACAATGCAACTAGACATCTTTCCTTAAGCACGAATGGCTCGTGTTGTTCTGGGCGGCTAAAAAGCACCGACCTCCATGAAATAAGTCGCATGAAAAGGGATACATACTCCGTGTCTGGAATCTGTAGAGTTTAAGAGACGAAAAAAGTCTTCTGCGCAAGTGGTAAGTGGAGAGGACTGGTCAAAAACCGCTCTGGAGGGAAGGCATTGCTTGAAGGGAGCGAACGACTGCAGAGAGGAGATCATTTCTATCTGAATTCAACTTCAGTTGAGATGCCACACTACCTATCACTTTCTGCCACGTGCATCTTACTCCTTAGCGACCGCGAGCCGATACTGCCCGCATCACATTCCCTCATTGCTAGATTCCACCCATTCGCTTCTCTTAGTTTCCACCCAAATGCGCCGACTAACACTACAGATTCCAGACATGGAGTATAGTATCAGTAAAACCAACTGCGACCTTGTCCGCCACAAGTGTCACTATGGACTTTGGCATGTAGCAATTATTTAATTTATATATCTTCTCACCATTCGTGAGCTGCTACAAGGGACAAAGAGTACTTAACCGTAGAAATGTTTACAAGTTCATGAAAAACCATTGATTTTGTTTTAACAATGAAATTCCTACAAATAATTTCCTGCAAATAATTTTTTTTGATATTAGTGAAAATATACCTATTTTTAGAAAGGTGTTACAAAAAAGTAAAGAATACTACTGAACTTACTTTGATTTCGAATATACATAGGTGATTCTTCAGGAGAGCAATTGACCCTTTCAATGCAGCTAAGGTGACAATCGGAATAATAGATGTAGGTATTCCAAGTCTCTTAAACACATCTTTCATGAAGAGAGTAGCGGTACCTCTTGCTCCAACCAGAAGTCCGATTACTTCAAGCTCTTTTAGCTGGTATTTTTTGAGGTAATAAGGAATGGTAGGATTGTAAATATTCTTTTTTTCATTATCCACTTCTGCTGGCTGTTCCTCATCCGTTTCGAAACGCACAGTGGGATCAATTATGAATCCAGATCTTGTAGATTCCTTGAAAGCTATTATATCTATGCGCCGTGTACTGCCAGTGACGGAGAGACCATGTACTTCTTCAAAGATGTTGTAATCGGCATCTTTAAGGGCAGTGGCTATAATTGATCGTACTTGGTGGTGTCTAGCGTTTCGCAGAGCTTCGCCGTGCGGACAGGATCCTAGGACGTGTGCAAGAGTTTCAACCTCGTTGTGGCAATGCCTACAACGATTGTCCTGAGATCCTCCCGGCACAGCACGTACTGCAGCAAGTGAAATAGCCTTGCAGATTTTTAGAGCGAATAGCTTATATTGTATGTAACGAAAAACTGTAATGTCATATTGGTGGAAAGTTCATGTTTTTTATTTCACTTCCACCCCTTATATATAGATACATACGGGGTAGAAGTGAAATAGCCTTGTTGATTTTCAGAGCGAATAGCTCATGTTATATGTAACAAAAAACTATAATAGTGGAAAGGTGGAAAGTTCATAGTTTTTCCCGAATGTTTCATTAACTTCTTATTCGGTAACTACTGCAAGTAGGATCGTGATTTTTGTCTATATCGATAGGAAAGCTAATAAATAATAATGTATCCCTCTGGCGTATTTCAGTAGTGTGGACGGTTTCCTGTAAATTTAATTTTAAAAACCTCTAAATCAAGCTACTGCACTGTGCGAGTCGGTTGCAACACAGCGCCAGAGAACAGCTCATCTCGCGAGACAGAGTTCGTTGACCTCTTACATTTGTATCACGAGAAGAGTATGTTTCCGGCGATGTTGCCGGACTGCTGAAACTTCAAACTTAATTTTATAATTAACCGTGCGTTTAATCACAAAACGTAATATAGGTTCCCTATTCATTTCAGAGTACTCTAGCGTCCCTTTCGACCTGCAAGGTTTTTTCACTTCCACCCTGTCTAATATTCGACCTAAACTAATAGAAAAAATGAAAGGATTCTGTGGAACGGAAATACGATTTCGGTTACCACGGAAATGCTTACATCATCCGATTAAATAACGATGGGAACGAGTCCATTTCTACACATAAGGCAAGTTCGCAAGTACATATAACATACTCAGAAAAGTATTACAATATACTGGAATGATATGTGCCACGAAGAGTGTTCTGGAAAGGAAAAAAATGTTATGTTTTATTTAACGACGCTCGCAACTGCAGAGGTTACATCAGCGTCGCCAGATGTGCCGGAATTTTGTCCCGCAGGAGTTCTTTTACATGCCAGTAAATCTACTGACATGAGCCTGTCGCATTTAATCACACTTAAATGCCATCGACCTGGCCCGGGATCGAACCCGCAACCTTGGGCATAGAAGGCCAGCGCTATACCAACTCGCCAACCAGGTCGACTCTGGGAAGGATGACTACAAAAGTTTCATTTGTGTTTATTGTTTGAAGGTTAGATTTTGTTCTCTAAATATTTGGACTATGTATAATAATTATTATACATGTTAATTATAATTAACAAACATTCTATACCTTGACAGCTGAATGTGTAGTTATTTACTGTCAAACACATTGTATCAAAAAATCTTATTCGTAAGTTATTTAAAAAAATAACACGTTTTGTGCTTAAGTACAACAGATATGTAATGGATATGTAAGAAAATGTGTTTATATACAATAAATTTAACATTTTGTTCTATGTATTTTCCTCAAAAAGAGGGGTGCGATATTAGGAGCACTAGTTCTCCTAATACCGTTTTTTGCTATTTTTGTACTTGAAAAATAAATGTAAAATAAAAGTAATTTTAAAATCTGACCTCACTGATATAAATATAATAACCCCGTATTAAGAATCCGTATTTATTTCAAATTTGTGTAATATAGTAATACTTGAAATACTACTTTTTCAAAATGGGTGCGATATTAGGCACAGTTCCCTTATTATTAAAATAATGTTATTCAGCTGTGCGTTGATATGAACCCAAAACAGACGTGTGCACAATACATGGATAACTATAGCAACTATAACGCAGGGTCGTGCACAAATAACCAGCCCTCCTCATCTCACTTGGTCTGAGATTAACTTTCCCTTGAATTAATTAATGCGATATAATGAACGTGAAAATGAAGAAGTGAAATGGCTGAATGTAGGAGGAGAAATAGTTTCAGTATAGGAGAAAGAATAGTTTCAGACCAGATGAGGGAGTGCGAATATCTGGCAAAATGAGGTGGACAAGTTATTCATGTACAAGTTTGGCATTACTCACATATTGATGGATAATAGCTAATTCGTAACTACGTAATACATTCCAATTAAGTAAACGGCGATTGGCACACTGAAGAACAATGTATCTAACGTGACTTTGAGTTGGAGCGGAAGGCATCATCTAGCAATACGAGGGAAGGGGGAAAGTCAAGGCACGGATTGGCGGGTGGCTTGGCAGCCTAGGCAGTGTAACTCGAGATTGCGAAGCGATAGAACGTTCATAGTGGTGTCAAACTATTCATAACAAACCAGGCTACAATTCAAATTGAGTAAAAATCAGGAGTCAACAAGTTAAACTGGAAAAATTCGCGAGTGAATTTGAGTGAAGAGAGAACATTCACAATGTCGAAACATATACAGCGCAAACGAAAACGAACGTAAAAGCATTGGGCAGCAAACAATAGAGCATGATGGTTACTATAGCAACCGACATGTGTACTCTCAATGCATACATGTTAGCTACTTACAGGAGTCCCAGCACAGCGAAGACATACTGGGTTTTCTAGAAGGAAAACGTGTTGTTTGGCACTTCTGACGTTTACTTTAACAGAAATTCTATCAGCGACTAATTATGCATAAAACGTGCGACTGTGTCCCCGACAGAGCCTATCCCGATTTTTTAATTTACAAGCAAACATTCTGATGGGGGCAGATGAAGTTACATTTTTTTCTTCCACCATATTATGACAAAAGAAGTGCTTATACAAACTTTGGCCACTCGACCGCAATTACAAGGCCGTCCATAAAGTGATTTTCCTTGCGACCGTTTACAGAGAAAAAACACAATTGCATGGAAAGATTTATTGAAGCAGATACAGCAATTGTTGCTCTATTTGCCAACATATCCCCCACATTTGTTATACCATGGCATCAATTTTTGTATCCTTGTGTCGTAAAATCAGCCGCCTGGGATCGGAACCAGCATTTGACAGCCGTCTGCACCTCTCTGTCGATCCCACGTTATTACAAATGTGTCGATTCCGGTGGGGAATATTTTGAAAAATAGCTCAACAATTGCTGTGTCTGTTCCAATAAATTTGTCCAATGAAATTGTGTTTTCTTTCTGTTACCGACCCCTGGCGAACTTACTTTTTACGGCCCTCGTAATTGCGTCGAGTGGCCAAAATTTGCATAATCACTTCTTTTGACATTATTAACATGGCGAAAGAAAAAATTTTAACTTTTTTTATCTGTCCCCATCAAAATGTTTGCTTGTTAGCCCGAGTTATTAAACGGTTTAGAAAATCATTTTCTGTGAAATCCTTATATACAGGATGTATCCGTTTCAGCAACTGACAGTTTAAGTTGGCGCAACACTGAATCTTACTCCTACATCATCCTTCCGCACAGACGTGTTTACATAAACAATAATATTGCAAAATCTGCTTGCAATATCAACTGCATGAACGGAATGTAAACAGAACTCACTGCCTTAAAAACGACACACAATCAACACGCTTTTATAGTCAATTACATAAACTGGCAACGCTGTTCGAGAGAGAACAGAATTGGTTAATTCTTAGTTTATGTTCCTCTTCGTGAATCTTCACACTTTCTTCCTTACATTTACATTAAAGTCAGACTATTGCGTTTGCGTTTGAGTTGTAATAATTAGCATATAACTCAAACAATTATTGTTAATTATTAAAATATTAAACTTCATAAATAGTTGAAAATTTAAATTATTAATTTAAAAAGGGTAATATATCTTACAGTGCATGTATGTGAACTACTGTTGCGACAGCTCGTCTTATAATTTCGGCGCTTCCTGTCGTCTGTGGTGGGGGTATGCTGTTTTGGTGGTAGTGGGATGTTGTTAATGCTATTATATAGAATAATGTGATTGTACTGAATTGTAATTGAGTGTTATTGTACGCTTGTAGATTTTGTATTGTTCTAATATGTTTAATTGTGGACATTTTAGTGTGATGTGTTGTATCTCCATATCTGATTCTATGTTACTGTAATTATGGTTGTTATTAGTGATGCATTCTGTGTAATTCGATGTAGCGCATGGTTTAGCTATTTCTTTGATATGTTCATTCCACTTTATTTGGAATGATGTTCCAATATGTCTATATAGAAATATGGGCTGCAATTTACATTTAATTTGTCAACTCCAGTCGAATTGTGTTTATTAATTGGTGTAATTCTTTAGATATTTCTATAATGTGTTATTTATTTTGTATGCTAGTTTGTATTTTAGTTTTTAATGAAGCTAGGATTTTGCGTGTATTGATATTGTGATGTGTTAATGATGTGTACAGTATTTATTCTCATTACAGAAATAATATTTAAACAATCACAGCAAATAAACAAATAAATACAGTCCAACTGGAGTTTACAAATTAAAATGCAATAATTGCCCAGATTTCCACATTCCACAAACAGGAAGATTATTCTAAATAAGGTACGATGAACATATCAAAGCAATAACTAGATCACAGACTACATCAAATTATGCAGAACACATTATACTAACAACCATAATTACAATGACATAGAAGCATATATGGAAATATTATACACCACGCCAAGAAGTCCACAATTAAACATATTATAATAATACAAAATCTATAAGTCATAGCATATACTCAATTAAAATTCGTTACACACACACATTATTCGATACAGAGTAGAATAGAATGTTTTATTTTCGTTGGCAGAGTTAAGGCCATAAGGTCTTCTCTTCCACTCAACCAGCCTTAGTCAATAAAATAGTGACTTACATATTTAAATTATGAATATTTACAATATATATGAAGGATTCTCCAGCAATATTCTTCACTCAAGTTTTAACGACTAGTACTGTACATGTTTATTTAAATTGAGATAAAACCTGTAAGATAAAGTAATAACTTAATTTATGAGCTAATGTAATTCAATTCAGTCTATATCCAATACATAAAGAATTATAATTAAGTTGAGATAGCTAGTTGGTTAAAATTATGAGAAATACAAAAATAGAAGTTTACTAGAACTACGTTATACGAGCAAAATATAAATCTAAAATATATTGATATAATGAGAATATTAATGTAATGAGATTTTGCCATTAGAGATTTTGTATACTATTTAGAGAAATTAATGGTAATAATATATATTACAAGTAACAATATTAATCAGTAATTAATCTGTTAAGCAAGAATTTATGTAGAGTAGACGAGGGTAATTGTAAACAAATGCTGTGAGAAATACGAAACTGTCAATATAAAAATTTTAATTCGGGGAATATTTAAATTAACATGTTGGCTAAGCTACAAAGCAGTTTGGCGCCAAATAGGAGTAACTGCTTAGTTGTGAACGAATGTTTTTGTAAGAGTCTACAAAAAAAAGATGAGAAAGAATTTTGCTTCACCTTCATTTTTGGCATTGTAAGTAAACGTACAGTGCTATTTCTTAA